>NW_024425675.1:12927053-12942423 GCF_017311325.1 Ursus maritimus
GGAGGGGGGAGGGGAAGGAGGAAGGGAAGGGGAGGGGGAAGGGAAGGGAAGGAGGAAGGGAAGGGGAGGGGGAAGGGAAGGGAAGGGGGAAGGGAAGGGAAGGGAAGAGAAGAGAAGAGAAGAGAAGAGAAGAGAAGGGAAGGGAAGGGAAGGGAAGGGAAGAGAAGAGAAGAGAAGAGAAGAGAAGAGAAGAGAAGAGAAGAGAAGAGAAGAGAAGAGAAGAGAAGAAGAAAGCTTGTGTGTCATACAAAGGGGATAGACTTTATCTGGAAGGAACAGGGAGTCCATGGAAAATGGTCTAAGCTGGGTGGGTGACAGGATGAAATTTGTGCTCTAGGAAGGTGCTCTGACCACAGCAGGGAGGATCAGGAAACTACATTTTCATGCCCAGCCCTGGGGCTGTCAGAAGGAGACACAGCAGGCTCTCTGGCTCATATGACACATAAGCTCTTAAGTCATGTCTCCCATCTTCTGCCATCTAAACAGGGTCAAAGGGTTAACAGTGATTCTCTCTGGATAATAAGTCTTGGATAATGTGCCTTCTTCATAACATCTTATATTTTCCAAATTATCTATAGTAAGCATGTTTTACTTTCATAATCAAAAAAGTTCTTTTCTTTTCTTTTTTTTTTTTAAGATTTTATTTATTTATTCGACAGAGATAGAGACAGCCAGTGAGAGAGGGAACACAAGCAGGGGGAGTGGGAGAGGAAGAGGCAGGCTCACAGGGAGGAGCCTGATGTGGGGCTCGATCCCATAACGCTGGGATCACACCCTGAGCCGAAGGCAGACGCTTAACTGCTGTGCCACCCAGGCGCCCCAAAGTTCTTTTCTTTTAAAACAAAAGTATTACTAAAAAGTTAAGCTAGCATCAAATCTCAAAAGAATTTTAAGAAACAAGACCAGCTGCTTCACTCTGTGTCTAGTCAATGTAGCTGCAGAAAATCACTCCAGGGACGTCTATGGTGGCACAATTCTGCAGCACCCACAATGCTGGTAGCTATCTTGTAGGCGTCACATAACTTGCCCAGATGTTGTTTCCACCTGCTGGCCCTCAGCTGGCACACTGACCCCCCCACCCCCCCGCCGCCCCGTGCTGGAGGTTTGACCACTGTAGTCATGTGGGGAGTGGGCCGTAGGAATAAGATCAGAGATAGAACCAAGAGCCAAGAAACAGAAAGCTGGATCTCTGGAAACTGATCGTCAAGGGAAACCAAAGAGACATGTTGGGTTTGGTATCATACAAGTCAGAGGTGGTGACTGCGGCGTGGGTCAACACTGAACAACTGCCCCCACCCACGTATGGAGAACCCAGAGGTGACTACCGAGCTGAGGGTCAGAGGCAAGTTAGCTGTGGGGGCAATGGGAGACCCCACTGGAAGACCTGGGTTTGGGCAAGGCCTAACTCCAGGGTGAAACCTCCGATACGCTTCCTGCTGTTGGAAGAAGATAGAACATTTGCTCCAGTATAGCAGCCTGACATAGGAGGCAGATCCTGACACCCAGCCGGTCATTCGGATGGAGTCATTCGTTCAACTAACGCTTACTGCTATAGCCTGAGTGTTTGCGTTCCCCTAAAATTCATATGTTGAAATCTAACCCCCAATGCAATGGTATTGGGGGGGGCGGGGCTTTGGGCAGTGATTAGGTCATGAGGGTGGAAGCTTACCAAAGAGACCTCCAAGGACCCCTCATCCTTTCCTCCATGTAAGGACACAGCAAGAAGACAGCCGTCTAGGAACCAGGAAGCATCTCTGTCCTCACCGGACACTTCATCTGCCAATGCCTTGGTCTTGGACTTGCCAGCCTCTAGAATTGTGAGAAATTTCTGTCATTTATAAGCCACCCTGTCTACAGCATTACGTTATAGCAGGACACTTACTGAACACCTGCCTGTGGCAGGGACTATGCCAGGTGCTGCAGACGGGGCACAAGTGAAATAAGTTGTCGTCCTCGTGTAGCGGCATTCTATCATGATTTGAACGCTACCTTGGAAAAAGCAGTTCATCGCTTACAAAAAATTGTAAAATATTTGAATTGTCCATTTAGCAACTGAGGTACCCCATCTGTATGGTAATCTGGGTTGTACCAGGTCTTATGGCTGAAAAATGATTCAGTTAATGGGCTGTCCCACTGGGGCATTGGGTAAGCATTAAGGGTGTTGCTGCTTGAACCCTCCCTCCAGTCTCCCTCGTCTGTAACTCAGCATTTCTAATTCCCTGAATTCAGCTCATAACACAACTATAAACAAATCTCTCCAGATCTTGATTTAATTTTCAGCTCTCCTTACTCTGGTCCACTAGGATGGCTGTGTATCAGTGATGACGGTGGTCGGAGGCTGACTTTAGGAGTCAATGAGAGTCAACAGAATCGTCAGGGCCGCTAGAGAAATCTGGAGGTTTTCGAGAAGTTGGTATTTGAGTTTCAGGTGTTTTTATTAGATTAGGTGAAACCCTCTTTCTGTGCACTCTCAAGGGGGTCACAACCCTCTCCGTCATGGCCCTAGTCATGGCTGAAATTTCACATCTATGTGTGTGGTTATTTAATGGCTCCCACCCATTACACCGCAAGAGTCATGAGGATGGGCACCATGTCTCACAGTTTTTTCCCTGAACCTAATATAGAACCTGGAACATAGTAAGTACTCTGTAGAGATTTGGCAAAAATGTGAAGGGGTGGGAGGAGGGGGGAAGTGCAGGGTGAGGCGGGACAGGAAACCAGAGACAGGTGAAAGAGCCTGTGCTACAGCAATGGACGGTCGTCCTCTGGGGCAGTTCGTTCTGTGTAAACTTAGCGAAGCTAAAACTGTTCCCCAGAGTTCCCTTCCCAGCATGGTTCCAAGGGACAGCTGGCCAGGAGAAAGGCCTCCCATGACTCAAGGTTGGGGATCGTGAGAGAAAATGCAGATTCCCGTTTGTCCCATAGGTTCCAGTTTGTTCTCACTCTCTTCCATTTACATCCAGATTTTCTTCCCAAATGCCAGCCCTGCCGACCTAAAGTGACTTCAGGACGGCCCCAGGCTCAGAGGCAGCCGTCATAAGCCACCACGTCATCCCTAGCTAAATCCTTCTTTGCAAATCAGCCTAGTGTTGCTGTTTGGCTCCCAGGTGCACCATCAGAGCAGTTCTGGTCTTTTCTAGGTGCTCTTATGAAATCAGGGCTTCCATCACGGATACCACAGTCATCGATAGTATTAGCTAGCAATGACGATGTGCCAAGCTGAGAAACGCACCCTACGTCACACAGCTGAAGCAGGGGTTGCAGCCTAGATCTGCCTGCCTTGAATATCCATGTTCCTTTCAGATGTCACGCTTTTTTTTTTTTTTTTTTTTGGGTCATAGTAAGGTTTCATTTCTGAGTTGGGAGTTTTGTCTCACTTAATTTTCATCCTTGAGCCATCATAGCCTGCTGTTTCATTTGAGTAAGAAAAACAAAATGGAGGGCTCTATTTAGTAAATAGGGCTGCTCGGGGACACCAGCAGCCGGTTCTTCAGCAATGAAAGGATAGATATTCTATTTGCATGTGACTTTTTAAAGTGTGAGAGGTCATGAAGTGAGGAATTAGTAAAGCTGATTTTCCAGAAGCGAATTCCCAGAACTCTTCAAGGACTGTGGGACACCTGAGTCCATCATGGCTCCTCACCACACAGGACATGGCCTCTTCCACTGCAGTCTCCTTGGAAACAGCAGCTACGTCAGCTTCACGTTATTTCTCCAACACCTAACACGGCACATGGCAAACAGTAGGGGCCCAATAAATGCTTGTTGAACAGATGGGTTGCCAGTGAGCTCCTTTACCCCACTCCGCATTTCCATCCACAAGCCCACTGTGTTCCTTACCTCATCATTGCTCCAGCAGCCTCTGGGAATATGTGGGCCTATTTTTAGCGTGGCAATTCTTACTTCCCCATTACACTGATCAAACAGTGATACACTTAGCAGCCAAAGCCAGATTTGGGAAGTCTTTATGACCAAGAAATGAGTTGGGTCTGCCTTATCTGACTCATAACGTGTTTGCCATGAGCAAAACCCCAAACTACGTGACATGATGTAATTGAAGTACATTTTCAAATATATTTTATTTCCCATAAAAGACTCCCATGACAAGCACTCCTTTCATAGGTGGGAATCTACATAGCTTCAAAATACCCTCAGAATTGAAGGGAAACTTTTGTACAGTCAAATGACAAATGCTTTTTATGAGATTTCACTCTTCTTCCAGTCTATGGGGATAGGCCCAGGAATAAACGCTGTTTGTCAGACGGCAATCTGTCTCCCAAGTGACACATGGTTTCTTTGACAGACTCTGTCATCTGGCTGTCAGTGACAGGTTTGTTAAGGAAGTTAAACTGTGACTTTCCATGCTTCCATGCCATTAGGAATTTGACAGTGAATTTGCTAATTTATTTTCCATATAAAACATTTATCTGCTCTTTATGGACCATGGACTTCATTTCTTTCAGGCTGGCCTCTTTGGGGGATTTACAAACTGACAGTGATTTTCCATAGAGTTTTTCCACCTGCCAAGGTCTTGAGATTCTCAGAGAACTTAACACATCATGAAACTATCCAGCCCTTTTCACCTCCGTGATCGCTCAAAAGCAGTAAGTGGTGTTCCTACATTTGGCGAATATTTATTAGGAATATACCACACGCAAGGCACCAGAGAGGATTCAAAAGAAGCGTATGAGAGAGGCCCTGCCCTGGTCACAAAGAGGAAAGTAGTTCAGGAACTATATGCAGTGAAAAGTATAGGTGGTTGTGCTTGGATGTCCCAAGATAAGAAAGAGCAGCGTGGCTTGAGTGATCCAGGAGGGCTCCTTGGAGGAGGTGCATCAGATTTACTTAAGTCCTGGGAAGCTGTGAGGTATGAGAGACCAATAAGGACTGCCAACCAGTGGCCTAAGAAAACAGATTTAATACAATTTTAAATTAAGGAGTGATGGCTTTGTAAATAAACAGACAACAGGGAGCCATGTGATCTAAAAATAAACTAGCAGCCACGATCAAGCTGACAGTAAAGGTCGCAGAGTGACTTAAGTTCACACTTCTCCGAATTCCTCAGTTTCAACCCTCTTATCTTTATTCCATTCTCAATATTCTTTTGAAGGAGAACTTGTCAGGGACCTCAAGTGATTCTAGGCCCAAACTTGGAGGTAGGCCAAAGGTGGCCAACCCCAGCTCCACTGTTACTAGTTTGAGAGTGATAAGCCATGTAAGGCAAGGCTTCCTGATGTTTAAAATGTGGGTAATGGGCAGAGTGCTCAGAAGATTAAATAAAATTATATGTGTAGAGTCCCTCGCACAGAGCTCCACATAGGCTCAAAACATGGCGGCCATGATGGCAGCGTGTGAGTCCGCTGGCTTAGCAGTAATCAGAGACAGGATGTCTCCAGCGGGGGCCTGCGACGGGCATGCAATAAATGTTTACTGAATGAGTGACGGAATTAATTAAACAAGGATCCTCCCCCTTCATTTAAAAGCTACTATTAAATCAATACGGCATTCATTTTATATTCCAGTGACCCTTGAGCTTGATCATTTTGAATAAAAACGTGTGACAGAAAATGCTCTTTTCTACTTGACCTCAGAGAGGATGAGTGAGTAGTTCTGGTCTTCAGCAAAAACTGCCAAGATGTGCTGGTGAGGTTCTTTCATAAATGTGGACAGACAAAATGTAATCAAGGCAATGTGACAACTATTTTGATAAAACAAACAGTAGCTGCTGAATTCAAACATGAAGAATTATGAGCTATCTCCCTTTTCCCTCCAGTAGGATTTTTCTGGGTCTTTATAATAAGTGAGTCTCTCTCCCTTCGTGTAGGAAGAACATCCGGTGAATTTTTAAAAATGTAGACAATAAATACATTTAAAATAAATTTGCTTTCTCGAAAAGGGTGATGCGTCACCCAGCAGAAGACAGAGTTTCTGACTCTTCTCAAAAAAAGAGCTAAGTTGCTCTTACATGTGAATGTTGAGAGTTTTACAGAAACACTTCAAGCCCTCGGCATTCAGTCACCTCCTTGGCACAGTTTGGGAATAAAAGTATCTGTAAAGATGTCAAAAGAAGGAAGCCATAAGGCCAAAGGATAAATAGATTATATAGTGCAACATATCAGAATATGAGAGGAAAGGGGCGCCTGGGTGGCACAGCGGTTAGGCATCTGCCTTCGGCTCAGGGCGTGATCCCGGCGTTATGGGATCGAGTCCCACATCAGGCTCCTCTGCTGTGAGCCTGCTTCTTCCTCTCCCACTCCCCCTGCTTGTGTTCCCTCTCTCGCTGGCTGTCTCTCTCTCTGTCAAATAAATAAATAAAATCTTTAAAAAAAAAAAAAAGAATATGAGAGGAAAGAGAGAGAGACAGAGAGAGAGAATGCAAACCTTGGCAGCAAACCTGTCTCAGGACTGACTCCTTGGTATTCTGGACACCACTTGGATCGAATTAACTTCATGGTTTAAGGATACCCTGTTCTCTGAAGCTGCCGTGCTTTGAACAATTTTGTGGCGCCTATTGGAAGTAAACTAAAACCTGTTCCAACTCACTTGTATTTTTTTAACTTTTCCTCAGCGAGCCCTTCAGATGGCTTCTACATAACCCACTGTTGGTGGCACAGCTTTGATAAAAGTTGATGGTCTCCAAGAGAAACAAGACGCCTCTGCTTCCGGCCACTTTTCTGGAAAGGCAGAGCAGTTGGGCGAACGCTCACAGCGGCCATTAGGACCACAGGGCCGTGAGCGCCCAGCACCTCCCAGGAGCAGACAGGCGCTGCTCTGTAAACGTTTTATTTTCCTGGCTTCTTTTTCTACTTAGACTTGTTCTCTGCATCTTTGCAGCAAAGAAACGTTCAAGATGGCCAAAGACACATATTCTCCTACAACCAAAAGGAAACCGTGAGGGTTTGTCTGACTCTGCACAAAGCACTGATTTGCCACGAGGCGGGCTCTGGCTAGAGCCCAGTCATCCGTGTTGCTCTTGGGGACGTGGGAGAACTCAGAACCATCTAGGGCTGGGCCCCTCACGCAACAGCGACATGGCAGAGGGAGTGGAAACTTAGCAGGGGAGAGTACCACCTTCTAATCACGCCACTTCTCTCCCCCTAATGGGTGTGTTTTCTGGGTTTTGGTAACTACCTGTGGACAGATTTAAAAAAACACCTCCGTGAATGAGTTTTGAAGGATTTAACACGTGTGTGTGTGTGTGTGTGTGTGTGTACATGCAAAACTGCACAACTTTGAAGTATAGAGTCAGAGACTACACCTTAAATTAGGAAAAAAACAACTCAGATGTACCTGGTATTTCCGCCTCAGAAAACCTCGATAATTAGGGGAGAACAGTCATGCGCGGTCCCCAGAGGCTATCTGGCAGACTACCTAGGAAGAGTACAAAAAAATTTTTCTTTTCCCTTTTGGGAAAGTACAGGAAGAGAAAAGTGAAGAGTAAATCTGAGTTAACAACATAATCTACCCTTCCGGGTTACTCATGCTGACCTGAATGAAATATTGTTTCTATTCTTTGCTTTAAAATGTTTTTACAGCTAAAAACCTAAAAAAAATCAGAGCTGCCTATGCCAGTTTCTGTTCAAATGTATGTAAGTTACTCTTTTTCAAGAAAAACATGAAGGCTGCATAAGCTTACTTCAGTTACATGATTCTATTTGTGTCTCTGACTTCAATGATAGAAAATGGCAGAAATATGTTCCCTATGCCACCCAAGCATGAGCTTGCCTTGCTAGAGCTGAGGAAATTCACCCCTAATTAATGTCAAATGATCAACTTCAATTAGTTTTGATAAATAATACTGTATCATCAAATTACCACCAAGTCATCTGGCAGCGCAGCAAAATCATCTAAAATGTGAAACTATTTTTTTTTAATGTAGCCTACAAAACACTTCAAGGTCCACCACGGACTAGGACGATATTTGGATCAGCCATGAAAGACAGGAATTTTTCTCTCTAAAATACAGAGATCATTCAAATTCATAAGAAAAACCTTGACACCAATAGATACACGGGCAAAGTATATTAACCATAGTTCACATGTAAGAGGAAAGACAAATTCGCAAACATCTGAGAAAGATATCTGTCCTCCCTTGTAATCAAAGAAATAGATATTAGAGCACCCCCTCCCCAGCTGTCACTTTTATACCTGCCCAAGCATCATCTCTTTAAAGTAACAGCAGCCAAAGTTACTAAGGTGAAAGCAAAACTGATTCTTTTCTTTGCTGCCAAAAAGATTATACACCACTGGGAGCCCTTCAGAAAGCGGTATGGCTGGGCATAGGAAGAATCCCAGATTTTTTCTTCCCTGGAAATTGAGTAATAGAGGACTAAAGGTGGCAGCATGGTAGCCTTCACTGTTACAGTGACTGAAAGCACGTGGGGGCAGGACAACCGGCACCTTCCTGGGTCTGCCCCCTGAGACATGCCTCAGTGTCCAAGTCTATAAAACGAGATTATTAAAATCTACCTTCTAGGGCTTCTGGATAAGCCCTAAGTGAAATCATATACACTTTTTTTTTTTAAAGACTTAATTTATTTGAGAGAGAGAGAGCACAGAGGGAGAGGGAAAAGCAGACTCCCTGCTGATCAGGGAGCCCGAGATGGGGCTCGATCCCAGGACCCTGAGATCAGGCAGGACCTGAGCCGAAGGCGGACGCTTAACCACCCAGGCGCCCCATGTAATCATGTATACTTTTAAAGGGCTTAGCGTAGTTCCTGGCACAGAGAAAGTGCTTAATAAGTGGCAGACTTCATTATCATTACCAATTAAAGGCAAAACATAAAATTGAAACAACTTCATTTTTCATCTTCAGACGCACGGTGTAATATATTGCGGTAAATCAGTAAAACGATTTGCACAGCCATTTTCTTAGTACGAAGTCTATTGAAATCATGGGATGTTTATACAATCATATGTTAAGTAAAGTATAAAATAATACGCTTCCTCTTACTGAAACGATTCATGTGAATTCATTATTCAAAAAGAAAAACAGTTGTACGAGGGTGGGGGGATTGTGGTCCATTAAACATTATTTTAGGGGCGCCTGGGTAGTGCAGTCGTTAAAGCGTCTGCCTTCGGCTCAGGGCGTGATCCCGGCGAACTGGGATCGAGCCCCATATCAGGCTCCTCCGCTGGGAGCCTGCTTCTTCCTCTCCCACTCCCCCTGCTGTGTTCCCTCTCTCGCTGGCTGTCTCTCTGTCAAATAAATAAATAAAATCTTTTAAAAAATTAAAAAAAATTAAAAAAAACATTATTTTAATGTTGTTATACTTCTAATTATAAAATTAACGTGCTAAAATTAGGCCACACGAGAATGATTCCACACTTTAACACGCGGTCAGTGTATTTAAAAAGCGAACACATGCACTGTGTAGTGAAGGAAAAGACTAAGTTACTTTCCTCATCAATCATTTACATCGACTTAATTCAAAATTTTTCTACATTAAAAGACACTCCATGTCTATCAAAGTAGCCCTTTCAAAGTTGACGCATTCTGGCAAAGGTACGGGTCGACTCTTCGGAAAAAGCAAAGAGAAAATCTTGCAGTTGCTTTGATCAGATATGGAGGCATAAAACATTTTTTGGAGCTATAATATAACTTCTTCGTCTACTTGGCCTTTTCCTTTTTAGTTTTACTAACAACCCAAAGCACGAGAATGATGATACAATTTTTTTTAAGGAAATAAATATTCTGAGATTTTTACTAGCTAATTAATCTTCCTGGATTTCAGTTTCTTGACCTATAAGAAGGAGCTGATCATATCCATAACTCAGAATTATTTGGGAAATAAATAAGACATGTAGACCGCTCAGTTCAGTGCCTGGCACTCAGAAAATAACTTTTCCTTTTCTTCCACAATTCCACCAATTCATTTTCTGAGCAAGGATAACATATCCTAACTAACTCTTTCGATGTGAGAAGAATAAATGAAATACATATGCAACACCAAAATGCTTTGAAAAATAAGGAAGCACTCTAAAGACACAGGGAATCAAAAGCAAAAACAAAAACAGAGTGCTAGGGGAAACAAACACGTGTCTAAAAACACTTTGAACTACAGCAAAGTTTTTAATAATTACTGAAAATAAAATAATAACTTAAGAGTCAAACAGTTCTGTGTGATAAGCTTTAATTGACATTGATAAAAAGCTATTTAGATATTAACTTCGCCACTCTTCTCATTCTCTCTTTCCTACTTGCAGCGCATGATTTTACTTTTGGTTTCGTTTTGTTAGTGTCTACTTTCTCTGGCTCATTACATCGATTTCAGCTGGCTTTATTCCTGCTGCCTCTCTCATTTCCTCCGATTTAAGAGAAAGATAAATAAGAAAGCAGTGACAAGCCATACTGCAGCTTGAGGCAAAAGGAAATGTCAGTAATACTGTTTTTTATTTAAAATTTTGATTATGTATTCATCATTAATTTTTTGGTGTTAATTTTGATTTTTTAAAATATTACACTAAAATATTTCTCCTGATTACTGAGTTTCTTTGGCACCCTCTTTACTCTTATGCACAAAGCAAATACCTCATTCACCTCACCCTAGTCCCAGCCCTGCACGAAAAAGGGGAGGAGATCAGAAAGCTGGAAGTATTCTTTCTTTTTTTTTTTTTTAATTTAAATTTTAGGTACTTAACATCTAGTGCAATGTTGGTTTCTGGAGTAGAATTCAGTGATTTATCACTTACGTACAACACCCAAGTGCCCTCCTTAATACCCAACCCCCATCTAGCCCATCCACCCCCCCACACCTCCCTCCATCACCCCTCAGTTTGTTGTTAAGAGTCTCTTAGGGCTTGTTTCCCTCTGTCCTTTTTTTCTTACGTCCATCTGTTTTCTGCCTTAAATTTCACATATGCATGAGATCATGTGGTATTTGTCTTTCCTGACTGACTTCTTTCACTTAGCACAACCCACTCTAACTGTATCCACGTCATTGCGAATGGCAAGGTTTTTTTGATGGCTGAGTAATATTCCAGTGTGTGTGTGTGTGTGTGTGTGTGTGTGTATAATATGTATAATATATAACATATATAATATATTATATATAATATATATATACCACATCTAGAAGTATTCCTACTAGAGGTGATGGAAGGGAAGCAACCACAAAGGGTATATGTACACGTGACCCTAACTTAATTCTTCTACTGACATGAAGAAACCTACGTGTTACCCTCCCACCGTCTATCTTGCCAAAGGGAAAAAAAAAGGAGGAAGAGAATAAAACTGACTGGAATGCCTTTACCACACATCCCCTTTCTGGAGAAATTACTCTGACATCCCTGGATTGGGTGTCATGCCTGAATGTCACAACGAACTGTCGGGATGGAAAAGGCTGGAAAGCGGCCCCGCGCTGGTGGCTCGTTGGGTTTCCAAACTCGGATTTGGGGGACAGGATAGAAACCGTGGAGGCAGACCAAGCTGAAATATGAGCCGAGATGAAGGGAAACCTTGTAGAATGATGTCCGGGTAAAACCGCCTCCTTCCAATCCTGAGGCCAGCCGCTGACAACTTCCTCCTTCAGAGGGCACCGTGAGCCCGTCGGGTCTACGCGGACCAGGCTGGCCTAACCTGGAATCTTTTTAAACAAGAGACCCAGCCTTTCATTCCACAATTAGAGATAAGGCCCCGAGAGCAAAGAGGAAATGTCGAACACGAGACACCATGAGTGGATATGCTTTGTAGACTGTAAATGAGTGTGATCCGTTTAAAAGGCGCTACTGTCATTGACGTAAGCCACGTGGAATGCCAGTGACTAATAACAGCTATTTTCTTTGTACACTTCAGCCCAGCCAGATTCAGAGCTCTGTGGGACCCAGTCAGGTTCCAAGGGGGCACTCGAGGCAGTGAATCTTTCTGTTTCTGACCGCTTGCCACCTTCCTCCAGGCTCAGCGACGGAAACCTCAGCTCTACCATGGGGTGGCGGCGGGTGGAGAAGGAAAGCGGAGAGGAGAAAACAACTTGAAACGTGTGTTCTTGCTAAGACCGTGAAGACTGACTTTCCGAGAGAAACCGCTTGGCACTAGTGCCCACAACCTTGGTGAAACGAGCTCCACCTGTTGGATTCACCGTGGCTCGGGCTAGCTCACAGGTGAACAAAATTTCGTGAGATCCTGACTCTGTTTTCCAGCACAGCTACAGAACATCTCTATGTCTCAGTGTCCTTACCTGTAAAGTGAGTATAGTCACAGTCACTCCTCCACGGTGTTGCCTCCAAGATGGAATGAGTCCATAGATATCATATGCCTGGCACAGGGCCAGGTACGCAGTTCGTGCTCATAACTGTCAGCCATCATTAGCAATCAGGCTCGCCGCTTTGGAATAGCAGCTGAGTACTAATTTTCATAACTGGGTTACAAAAATCTTTAAATCCTCAAACGCTTATTAGCCCCAGCCCTACTCATCAGAGATGCCGTCCTCTCCCCTCTGATAATCCTTCCCACCTCCCTCCAGCATCTTCTGGGCCACCAGGCTGAGGATATGAGCAACTCAAAGGAGCAAATATGAAAATCCAAGCGAAAGAGAGAAAGACTACCTTCAATGCTTGCTCATTTTCTCAAGACCTAACCAGGTGAGAGGTGCAGCTCGGATTGGTCATCATGGCCATGAGTGACGGGTGTGTCTGGGTGTCTATTCTACCTCCATTTCAGGAGGCGTTACAGGTCTGAGGTTGTTGAGTGTCCAGTGCTAATAAATGTCACACCCTGAAGCTTCAGAGGAGGAAAACAGCTGTCCCAGACCATGGCCTGCACTGCTAATCACGGCTGGCTGCCTGGGCCGGTGAGTCAAGCAAGAGCGGAAGGGAGGGAAGAGGAGAACCATGGGGACTGATCACCATGGGGGGACATCCCTTGTCCTGCCTCGATCATTGTAAAGAGGGGCTTCACTTGCTTTCCTAACATCCTCCGGCGGGAAGGCTTTGTCCTGTGGAAAGGCCACCAGGCTCTATTGCCTGGACTGTCTCCAGTTTCTTGTCAGGTACCCACTCGTCCCTCTGCCGCTGGGAGATGTGTTGCGCCCACCTCCTGCCCAATGGAGTGGAGAAGCAATGGGAATTCCAGGAATTCTAATACCAGTTAGAGTTCATCGTGTCTCCTGCTGACTGAAAGTGACAGGTGTGGTAGCAAGAGCCCAAGGACAAGACTCCCAAGATGCCCCATTCTCTCCTTGTGGCCTTCACTTAACCTCTCTAGACTCCAGTTTCTTCATCTATAAATGCAGATAATAAGTTGTTGGAAGAAACTAGCCATAATTTTGTCATCTCTAAAGTCCAACAAAAATGGAAGGTGTTACGTTGTGATTCTTGTCACAGCTCCAGGAGTTGAGGGAAGGTCACTCAACAAAACTCTTGTCTGGTCCAGTCTGGCACCTCAAGGCCAGCCTCCGCCGGCCGGTGACAGACCCAGCAGCTTTCTGGGTCCTGTCCTAGCATTGCATCATTTGGGGTGGAGCAGGGTGAGGCTGAGCGAGCAGAATCCAAAAACAGCTTCCAGACTTTTACTGCCAGGAGAACGTAGAGCCGTGCGTGGGGTTTCGGAGAGACAAGTTGGTACGTGGCTTTGATCTTTATCAGGCTAAAAAGTTTCACACAAAATACAAAAAGGGCAGATTTGTGAGTGTGTGAAGGGGGTGGGTGAGAGAGAGAGAGTTCCCAACACTGTCACTAGCAAAGAATGATTTCCAAATTCCTGTCCCAGCCTTGTGAAACCTTCTTGGTCGAGATAAAAGAGTTCCTAAGACAATCGGAGAAATACTCCCACTACCAGATTTCCAGATGCCTTCCTGTGCTCTAAGGGACAGGAGGCCTTTGTATCTACCCACATTCCCACCACCGCCTGCCTCCACCCAGCGCAGCAGAAAGAAAAGTGGAAAGAGCACATCACTCCATATAGGCTCCAGGCCTGATTATAAACCAGGCAGCTCAAGCCGGATTTCCCTTTATTGAAGGCCAGCCCCGCTCGTCTTCATGTAGTTCTGAGTCTTCTAACATTTACTCAACCTGCTGGGTGCAGGAATTGCAACAAATAAAACCTGTGCCTGTCCAAATGCCCACTGCTGCGGCCCCCACGAGTCCTGTGCCCACGCCTTCACCACCCCCTCCTCCTGGGCCACTGACCATAGCTTGGTTTCCCACACACGGGACCTGGGTGTTGGATGGTGGGAACACTGACCTACTGCCCTGAACACCAAAATGGGTCCCCCTGCCAGACCCACTTAACCATTTGCTGCCAGAGCGTGGAGCTGAGGCTAAGTTTACAGGAAACTTGCATTTGGTCAGCAAATGAGCTGATCTTGCCTCCAAGCGACTTGCAGAAACTGCCTACAATTCTCATAGCAACAGTCCAAGCGTCCGATCGATCAGAGGTGGATTTCTTTTTGTCATTTCAACGGACAGTTAACATTCACCAAACTCAGTCACCACCATAGTCGGATGACCAACATATCTGCTTCCAGAGCAGAGTTTCTTTTAATTGGGCCTTCCTGATGAATCTGTATTTTTAACTGACATATAATGGGTACTAATCTAACTGCTGTGGGTGTTTTAAATAAATCCTTATTTTGCATTTTGAATTCTCCTCCTGATGCACTTTAAATGGAAATGTATCAAGTAAATGGACATTAATATTTTTCAATGACCATCATAATCCCTGGAGAGTGGGCAGCTGTTGTTGGCGCAAAACTCCAGCAGAAGTAAGTGGGCAAGAAATAATTCGGCAGCTCCTCTTGGCCTACGATGTTGCCTGGGCAAGAGCGACCAGATTCGCGTGCAGAAAGCAGGGCCCTCTCAAGGCGCCCACGGGCGGTGTGTCCTCCCTAAAGGGCTCTTAGCCTGCGCTGCTTTCCCAGGATGAGCTCAGCGAGGCCTCCTCCTGCGTCCCCGGTGCCTGAGGCTCCGCAAAGCCTCCTCCAGGAAAGACGAGGGACTTCCCCTCGGCTCTGTAAAAGCCCTGGGGACAGCCCGTGCAGGCGCGGGCGGGAGTCTGGGCCTGTGCTACTGAAGGGTGCGGATCGCGAGGCGGGCAGCCCGGGCCCGGGGCCGGCTCTCAGCTTTTTGGACGCGTGGTGAGAAAGCGCAGCGAATTGCACCAGCCCACGACCCCCCACCTCAGCCTCGGACCCCGGGAGGGCGCGCTGGGGCCCTGAGCAGCTGACCCTCGGAACTGGCGTCCTTCACCGCCGCGCGCGGCAGGCAGCTCCGGGGCAGAGGGAAGAGCCCTCGGGGAAGTAGCAGGCCGGCGGAGTAGCGGGGCACAGGGACCCCAACATGGAAAGGGCACCGGGTAGGCCAGACCGGAGCGTCCCGGCCGCAGTGGAGCCCCTAGGGCTGCTTGCCTGGGTGCAGCGGGGCCGAGGCCTCGTGC
>NW_024425675.1:12942431-12942595 GCF_017311325.1 Ursus maritimus
AGGCCTCACCCCGGGCCGGGGCGCCGCAGGTGCCTTGGGATCAAAGACGGGGTGAATCCCACCCCCTCCAGGGCCCACTCTCTGTGCCGAGCTCCTCAGATGATTGCTTTAGGAACAGGAGGTTTGGAACGAATAGAGGCGGGGTCCCGCGGTGGCGGTCCCCT
>NW_024425675.1:12942602-12944019 GCF_017311325.1 Ursus maritimus
AGGGGACACGAGGCGGCCAGGGAGGCAGGCGACCGATGAAAATCCAAAGGGCGTCAGCTCGAATCTCTCCGAGGGTGATTTTAACTCGCGGAGAGGCGCAGCATATGGTTTCCATGTTGGGCGGCGGATACAAAGAACTGCTTGGAGCCGAGGGAATCTCTTGACACCGAAACCCAGCAATCCCGATTTAGGGGGGCCTGAGTGGCAGCGGGCTGGATTTTTGGTTGAGTTGCAATTAAAAGGAGATAATTACGAGCCTCTCAGCTTATTAATATTTATAGCGGGGAGCGACATGACTTCGCTCCCCGGGGGAGGACTTTACAGGCCCAGGAGCTGAGCCCCGATGTCTCCGAACCTGGGGCTTCACCAGTGACCGGGGAGGAGAAAGCTTAGTGGGTAAAATGGGAATCGTCCGCCTTTAGTGTTTCCGCTCATTACGTGATTGGTGCAAGTCAGGCCAGGATGCGGACGCGTCCTGCGGGAACCGCGGTCGGTGCGCCCCGAAGGCGGCTGAGCCGGGCCGAGCACCTCGCAGCGTTTCGGAAGCCCCGTTATTGTCTCTTTATTAATTACCCAAACATTGCCTTCCTGCAATATGTTTCTAGCTCCCGGGACAGACGGCGTGTTAGGAAATGTTCCAATAATTAGGACTCGGGGTAGATGTCGTTTATGCTCCCTTCTCCCCTTTGAGAGCCTGCAGGGCAGGGGCCGGGGGTTACATGTGGCCCTCGCTTCGGAGAGGTTCTGCAAAAGCGCGCACGTCGGACCTCCAACTTTCTGCGTGCGAGGGTCCCAGCAGGCTCCAAGGGCGTCGGCGAAGCCCGGGACCGGTGGGAGGAGCTCTCAGCGCCGGGCGTCTCTCCCCGGGTGGGGGCCGCGCGGGAGCGGCGGGGAAGGAGGGGCCGCGCGGGCCCGTCCCGTAGCGGCCTCCACCGGGGGCCGCGCACCCGACCTCGGGGTCCCCGCGGCCTCCTCCCGGCCCCCCGGCACCGCTTACCGAGTGTTTTCACGTCTATACGCCGTTGTCTGATTCCTGCTTTCCCGCACCGGTGCTGGGGGCGGGGGAAACGGGTGGAAGCGCGTCCCTCCGCCCCGGGGGTGGGGGCGGCTGCGGAGCTGGAGGATTCTCGCGTCATAAACGCTGGGTTCCACGGGGGCGCCGCTGCGGTTCCCATGGCAACGCGGCGCCTCGAGGCAGCCCGCCAGTCCGGGCGGCGGGAGGCTGCGCTGCGAATGGAGCTCTTCGCTGTGGCCGCGGCGGCAGCCAGCCTCTTCCTCCTCCTGGTCTTCCTCATCTTCATCTCGGTCTACGTCGGCTCGGGGCCTCTCCACCAGCCTCTGTCCCAGAACTGTTAACTGAAGGGAGAGGAGTTTGTCGTCGCCCGGCGTGTCCCCGATGGGGCTGTGCGCCTCCAAG
>NW_024425675.1:12944029-13023427 GCF_017311325.1 Ursus maritimus
AAGGATTCTGCTCCATCCCGTGGGTACCCTGCCTCCGGCACCCAGGCCCAGATGTGGCGACACCAGACATCGCCCCACGGTTGTGCTCGGCCCATCCGAGCCGCTGCGAGGGCTGGTTGGCACTGACACCAATCAACGAGGAGGAGGGACTCCCTGTTTATGAAAAGGGGGCTCGACAGGTTTTAATTATGATGATTATGGATTATAGCATAAAGGCATATTTAACAAAGAGAGTTGGCGTTGTAAGCGAGTTTTCTTTGCACCTCTCTCTCTACACACACTCGCACCTGAGAAGAACACGTTTTCGTCAAGCACAAAATGATTTTTTCCTCTTTATCCGTATAAAGAACGTGTGCCACTCAGATGGTGGAGGGAAACCGCGCGGAACGGTGCACTAGATAATTCACCATGAGGAATATGTTGCCTCAAAAATGAAAGCTGTATTGTTTATTCAGTCCGAGGCCATGAATGCGTGTGTAGCCCTTTTTAACGTGAGCCCAGCTTTAAAAACAATGTGGTAATGATGACAACCTTCAGTTTTATCAGGGGAAAGTCGATCTGATAGAAGGGTAATCTATTCAATGCTAATTTCTAGGAGATAAAACACTTGCTCTTTGTGGCTTGTTTACATTTATTGCTTGAAATAGATAATGTATACTGGTATTTTCTTTTTCATTTTCTTGACCTTCCAGTAGCGTCTTGGGTAATTGCCATATTATCCATTCCCCACCCCCTTATCCTGCTTGTTTCTCTTTTTTAAAATAAGCTTTTAAAATTTTAGAATAGTTTTAGGCTTGCCGAAAAGTGGCAGAGTTTTCCTACCCTCAATCTCCAGTTTCTCCTATTGTTAACATCTCACATTAGCGTGGTACATTTGTCACAACTAATGAACCAATACTGATACATTATTATTAACTAAGTGCCATATTTCATTTGGATTTTATTCATTTTTAAAATTTTCCTGTTTCTGATCTTAGATCCCATCCAGGATATCACATTACGTTTAGTCTTCATGTCTCCTTAGGCAGTGATGGTTTCTCAGACTTGTTTTTGGTGACCTTGAAAGTTTGAAGATTTGTTCAAATCGAGGTATGATTTACCTATAGTGAAAGCAGAGACCTCACATTATGGTTTTATGCGTTTCAACAATTGCATACACCTAATACAATCCGCCTTTGCATAGTAAACATCAAATCTTATATTAGAAATATTGTCAGACAAATATTGCTGATGTATTTGTATTTGGGTAGCTTCTCCCACATAGGTACACAATTTACTAAAAATTTTCCCACAACCTTTCATCTCTAACTTAATATTTTAAAATTTTCAGTTCCAAAGCATGTTAAAGCAGTTCCAAAACATCTATTAGCCTAATGTTATTTTAATGTGTTGTTCATCATTTAGCTCACTAATCTTTTGGACACAACTTAAGCTACTGATTGTTCCCTACTCGAGAACATTTTCTTCTCTATGGAGAGTATAGTCGGGGCATGCTCCTTAAGAAATCGGACAAATTGGGGGATGAGTCAGTCTGGAAAGCTTACTGGGGTGACTTACAATTTTAAAAACAGTTTCTTCATTTTGAAGCTCTTAATATTGAAGCAATAATTAATGCACTCATTCATGCACAGCTCTTGGGGGAGTTGTTTCTCAGCAATTTTGTCATAGATCGCTGATTCTCCTAATTGTAAAAAAATTGTTCCACATTTTCTTAAGTCCTTGAGAACTCGACACATGATATAACCCCCGAGGCATATTTTTAAGTGATGTTAGCAAACAGGAAAAAAAGGTCTTACATCTTCGTGAACATGGATTCTATAACCTAGAACCTGATGAGTGAGTAAAGTACTCAATAGAATCGAATTCCCTCCGTTTTTGTGGTGTTTCACGCTAGCAGGCTCAGCGGATCACATTTTCATGGTTGGTAATACAGAGTAGTGGACATCAGAGAGAAAATGTAAAATTTTAAGTCATATTTCTCCCCTTGGCCATTCACCATTCATGCACAATTATTTTTAAGAAACCCACAAACTTGCCTAGTGGGGTGCAGAACTTCTGACCACATTCAGTTGAAGCTGATCATGTCCCAGGACACTTCTGTCAATAATTCCAGGCCCTGCCTCTCAGAAGAAATTTTTGGCTAACATAGCTTTTTAAGGTCAGGCCATTTTGTGCCAACACAATTCACATTATCTTTCCCAGTCCACAAGTAAAAACCCAGCCAACAAAGGTAGAACACTGTTCAAAAGGTGTGGGTAGAAGCAAGCAGATGATTTTCATTCTTTCAGGGCAACAAAAGAAGATTTAAAAATCTGTGTAATTATTTAAATACACTTTACAACCACTATCGAGAAAATCTCAATTCCTACTCAAGCCACATTATATGAACAAATGTCATCCAGAAAGAAAACTCTGAGGGGGAGAATGTGAATTTTTTGAGGAGTAATGCCTTTCTAATGAAGTCTACCTTTAATTATAGCTGAGAAAAGACAAATGGTTAAGGAACTTAGCATGTGTATTTCAAATTATTTTCCTGAACTTAGAACAGAAATCTGTGGTTTTCGACGTGGTTACGCATCGTATTTCAGCCACTGTCATTCACCGGCTAAGGGCTCCGCTGAGTAAAGCCTGACAGAGTCGTGTGTGCCTTGGTTCAGGCAGCAGTGACTAACGAATGTGGCCTCTGGAATTAGCCGGGGCCATATCTGGTGCCACCACGGGCTTGCAGATGACCTTAAGCATGTCACCTTCACTCTGTGACCTCAGCTGCAAAATGGGGATAATACCTAACTTTATAAAACTGTTGTGAAGATGAAATGAGACACACCACTCAGAACGGGAAGCACTTAAGAAGCATGGGGTAAATAACAAATAGCATTATTTTTATTGTTATTAAGTTTCAACTAGCTACTGTAGCCAGGTAGTATAGTATGTGCTGGCTTTGCAGTAATGTAGAAAACAGATGTGTTACTGCATGGAGCCTAAAAGCTGAACCCCTAAATTTGTGCCCCTTTTGTCCCATCTATTTTAATTTAGGAAGCACTTATTTCTGGCCTATGAGATAACACCGTGATAAATGCTGTTGATGTTGCTGTGTTCTTGTTCCTCGTCACAAAAGAGTTACAAATGAAAAGGAAACGTAACTCCTAGGGAGCCTATCCAAGCCCCAGGTGGATAAGCTGTGTCATCACACACACATCCTGGTAAGATCCCCCCAGCTACACAGAAGACTGGACCGACTGTAAAGTCTCCTCCATTTACTCAACAGACACTAGTGAGTAGCAAGCAAGTGCCAGACGCTGTTTGGAGCTGGCTATTATGCATAAGATACAGTCCCCACCCTCCAAATGCTTATGGTGCGCTGGGCTAGATACAAAATTAAATATAGAGTAGGGTTCCCGGGATAAGTGTTGTGATAGAGTTGCAGGAGATGCTGTGTGAACAGATGGGGCATCTAGCCCACGCTGAGGGGTGCCGATAGGCAAGAAAAATCTCCCAGAGAAGATGCCTAATGTGGGTGTCAAGGAAAAACTATGGCATTGATCCAGGTGAGGGACAAGGAGAGCCAGGCTGAGAATGGACTGTGGATGGAGAGAAGGGATTGGGTTCCAGAGGACGAAGAGGCCAAAGCTGGCTACCAACTGGATGTGAGGAATAAGCGAGAGGAAGGGAAGTGAGGGAAGATCCCAGGTTTCCATTTGGGGGGCTGGATGGTTGGTGGAGCCAATGACCAAGAGGGAATCCTGGAGAAAGAGCAGGTTGCGGGAGGAAGATGTCTTATTTGATCTCAAGTACAAGAGTTTGAGGTGTTCAGGGGACCTGCAAATGGAGATGTTCAGTCTACGGAAGGTAGAAGTTACAATAAATGTTCAATCCGAAGGAAAACAAGAATTTGAGAACTCAGCCAATCTCCTGGGTGAAATCCCTCTGGTCTAGGAAGAGAGAACATGTGACAGTACGAGAATGGCAGGGAGAGGTGATACCTGACTTGGAAACATGAAAGACTACTGCAAGATATTCTAGGTGTTCTATATGATCATTCTTATAATCTTAATCCTTTTAGGTCAGGATAATTGCCTGTGAAAAGTAGACTTACAGTTTTCAATGGGAAAATAGCATTCACTCTGTAGAAAGTCACCTTATGACTAAGTCAAACATATACTTCATTCCTAAAATAAAGGATGTACAGAATTATAGCTACTTCCCTTATTTAGCTTAAAATGTTTAACTATTATAAAATTTCTCAAGGAATTTTAAGAATCGTGAAAATAGATTATAATAAGCACATTTCACTCCTGCCAATTCCTTTGTTTATTCTTCTTGGCACATTATTAACCAAAATATAAACCAAAATATGAACATAACATTATGAACAAAGCACTCTCACTGGCTCAAATGGCCTAACTGGGGTGGGTGTTGAGGGAGAGAATAATTCAGAGCTTCCAAGAGATAGTGTGGCAAGGCTTGGGCATTACAGTGACGGGAGGATTTTAATCCTGCCAGGCTTTCCCTCTTGCCAGCTGCTTGACCTTGGCAAGGTCATACCTCCAATTGGAAACCACACTAGTACTTTTCCTACTTGTTATGAAGATTCAATCAGATAATTTATATAATGTCCTTAGCATAGTACCTGCAACATACTAGTCTCTATACATTTAGCTATTACTGATAACTCACTTAATTCTTTGGGGCCAACTTTTATTTAGAGGGAGTTGGTATCTCTTGGGTTACTTTACTTCTCAAAGTCAGGCTCTTCCAACAAGCCATCCCAGCATATGCTATGGTCCAGAGAATCATGCCTGCATTTAAAATAAATGATTCCAGAAGGAATGGCCCTTATTTCAGGAACCGTAATTTTGCATCAATAAAAACCAATGTAAAGTTTTGGATGCCGTTTCTAGGTAACATTGAGACATGCCTCTCTGCTTCTCCCGAACTGTAATGACAGCAGCAACAAAAGGCATCTTTCCTCTCTGATGAAGGCAACACTTTCTGACTTGTGGTTTCGTTGACTTTTCCATCAGCTCTCCAAATGTTTCTGAAAGAGGCCTGCAGGGTGAACACTGCAGACTGGAAAATGAGAGCGGCCTGGTGTCAATGACTTGCTCTAAAGTCATGAGCTTAGTTAAACCCAAGTGTATACGCTGTCTTCTCCGAGGGCGCGGAAACTAGCACGGTAAAACTCCACTGCAAGAGGGAGCATAATTTTAAATGTTGTTTCTGACAAGGGGTCACATGTAATTTAGCAGAAAGTTACCGTTGGCCAACATCCCTTCCAGCTCCTCGTCCAGCTGACAAGAGGTCTGGGGCCAAAGGCTAGTGGAAGGTTGTGCCTTGTGGGAAAGCTGCTGGTCTATGTTGAGAGCCAGAGCCTCTCCAGTATGGGGTGAGCTCTGGAGAGCACTTTGGGGGTACAGGAGATCCAGGGAGAGTGTTGCATTTTGTTCTTAAGGTTTTTGGCTTCAATGCATCCTACAGGCCTGTGAAGGGGAGGCAGACAAGCTTCCCCTCCTGCTCACTCATGAGCCATCACTGTGACTTCTGCCATTCTCGAACTTCCTTGCGCACTCAGTATACGCATTTTTCAGTTGCCTGGTTTTTTCCCTTGAGTTAAGAAAGGACTCCAGAGTGAACCAAGGGGTAATGGGGCTAGGAAGTGAAGGCCCCCAAAACCTGGAATCACATCCATGGCTATTTTTTAGGCAGAAGAGTAAATATTTCTGAAATATTTGTTGAATGCTGAATCGCTGCATAGACACGTGTCTGTACTCCTAAGCATTTACTGTAGTGATGCTTCGCCACCTCATCCCGTGAGGAACCCTCCTATATTATCCCATTTTTGACAGGTTAAAATGAGCCACACCAAACGGAGCAATTTCTTAATGGCAGCAAAGAAGTCAGTTAGCAGAACTGGAATTTCAGATCCCTTTATTTTGAGCTGCACCAACACACACACCCTCCAGTATTAAAAATACCATTTACAGAATCTTCCTTGATAAAAATGCAGAAAATAGGTGGCCGGTGACATTTATGTTAAGTTAAACTGTTTCCTATATTTTTATATTAAGCAGAAAGGGCAGAGTACATTACTGGAATTCTGATTTTTTTGACATAATGCTCGCTAAGGATTATTTCTGCTTCTCAGGAAATAGCTTGAACTGCATTAGCTATACGGCTGTACGAAAAATTCATTTTCGGTCTAATTCTAGCACACGTCGTAGGAGACACTTCCGGTATTTGTTGTCACTTGGAATAAAATACAGAAAGAAGCACAAGCTTGTGTAAGAAGGACAAGTGTCAAGCCAATGCACAAGTTTAATATTGTTAATAGCTAATTGTGTACAGTAATTATACTTTCTAAACCAAAATCTGGCATCTGATCTGGAAAATACATGTGGGAACAATATGGCAAATATTTAAAACCAGAACAGTCTCAGAAAATTTGGATGATCTTCTTACTGTATTATTAAATATGAGGACAATATTTTGGGATAACTTGGAAATACATGAACATTTGATTAATGTTTTTAATTGTATCTTTTCAGTTCTTGTTCTGTGTATTTGCCTACCTCTTACAAACCTGAAATAAGTGTTAGTAATGACAATTCAACTTAAGAATCTTAGATATTAAAATATTAAATGTTGAACTTCAGATAATACACTGTTAATTTTCCCCACAATAAACTCCAAAGACTATGTCTGTGAAGGCACCAGAAAATGGTACATCGAATAATGTCAATGTGGGCAGACAGAGTAGAAAATCAAACGAGAACGTCTTTCTCCTTGATTTAAAAATCTGTACGTTCTCTGAATTACAGAGCTGCTTTTATTTATTCTGAATTTTAGTCACTACCAGATACATGGTTTTTTGCTTGATTTGAAAAAAAAATAGAAAGAACTCAGAGAATTACAATAGCTGGAAAAACTTCCTTACTGAGTACTTACTACCCACTAGTGTCAATGCTCAGATACAGAAAAAGAACAAACAGCCAAGCCAACATATGGCCGATTGGCTCCTGGCCTCAAGGAACCTCTAAGGAAACAGACCGATCTGGGGATAATTGCAATACAATATGGCAGGGTTTTAAGGGGGCAAGAGTTCACACCAGGAGCTGAAGAACAGCTACTTGCCCTCCATCACATAGCCAATGAGTGGTTGGGCGACATCATCCAACATGGTGGATACCTCATGGCTCTGCCTCTTGGATAGTTTCCACTGAAGCAGAGTGCTCAAGATTTCACAGAATATGTAGAAAATATACGTATGGGGATAAAGATAGGTGGTTGTCTTGAGGATAAGTCTGAAATCACCTAGCATGCTGCTTATAGTGATCTGTTTCTGCTCAAGGAGGTTTTAAAGTCCAGTCTTGAGAGTTGGTACAAAAACGGGAAGCTCGGGAAAGCAGGCACGAAAATTATAAGCTTGATACACAGTCATGTCGATGGTCAGATGAGCCCTGATTAGGAACCAACAACAACGCATTTGCTCATTTACACATTCTAAGAGTCTGATATTGGCCAAGTTACTAACTTCACTGTGCTTCATCTTCCTCATCTGTAAAATGGGATAATATTAGTATCTACCTCTCAGGTTGTTGTGAGGATTAAGTGAGATAATGTTTGTGAAGTGCTTGGAATTCTGCCTCCTACATAGTTCTATTATATGTATATATATTTTTAAGACGTATTTATTCATTTGAGAGAGAGAGAGAGCGTGCAAGCACGCGCAAGGAGAGACAGCAGGAGAGAGAGAGACAGAGAAACAGATTCCCGGCTGAGCAGGGAGCCCCACTCGGGTTCGATACCAGGACCCTAAGATCATGACCTGAGCTGGAATCAGGAGTCCGCTGCTTAACCGACTGAGCCACCCAGGCGCCCCCATAGTTCTATTCTATCTCAAGCCAAAGTCTACTGTCTGAAGTAGAGATATTACTGAAAGGGAATAGATAAAGCTCAAATAATTTGGTTTGGGAGAAAGGCAGAATTTATATTCTGAAATCTGCCTTTGTTCTTTTATTTATTATTCATGTGAGAATCATTCGTTAAAAAGAGCACCTTATCTTTTGGAGATTCGTACTGGAATATTTGTGGATGAAATTCTGCGGCAGCTGGGATTTCTGTAAAAATGATACAGTGGGTGGGGGCTGGAGGAGGGGGTACAGAAATGAAACACTATTGGCCACATGTTGACCATTGTTGAAGCTGGTAATAGGCACATGAAGCTTAGTTAGACCTGCCTTTATTTGCGTGTATGTCCGAACCCATACAAAAACGTTAGAAAATAAGAGTAAGGTCAGGATTCATAGCTACTGTCTGTTCCTATGTATAAATTCTCTGGCGGAGATTGAATGTCCAATTTTTCTTTTCAAACCAGGCAAGCATGAATTTATGTCGACCTGATGCAGAAATCATGTTGCCAAGGCAACTCTTCACCACGTTAAATTATTGTAGCGTCATAATGGCAGCGGGATTCCTTCAGGAGATGATCCGAGTATCAGAGAGAGAAGACCCCTCCCAGCCATCCCACACCCTCAAAGAGCCTCCCTCCCCTGCTTACCATAAGGGACTGAAGGGTGGAGATGCCAACTGAGTTTGGAGCCCAGAAGATTAGGGGATGGGGAGCCTCTGGTACGGACTCCTGGAAGAAGTCACCTACGTGCAGAGCTCTCTCTCCATGACTGCACTTCATGTGGAGTCCGCATAGCCTGGGGGAGGGCCCCGGTTGTCAAGCAGTGAGCTCTCCCTAGGAAGACAGACCATTAGCGAACATCTGTTACTTTTCTTTCATGCCCTTTCCCAACATTTGGGAATAACAAGTGGTCAAGGACAAGAAACGGAGCCCAATCCCAACTTCCTGCACAGGGGACTGTTTCCAAAGTGGCTCGCTCTGTGTTTTTAGAATCACAAGGAAACCGTGACGTGGTCAAGGATCTCTGGGCATCATTAAGTCCATGCCTCTACCTTCAGAAAGATCTTCTCTAAACGTCCCATATGGGGGCTTGAACAGCAATGTGAGAGGGAGGGACCCCAAGCAAGAGGCATGTGGGTCCCTTCCGTGATACACAACAGGCCCTCTTGGCTCTGATCATTAGAGGAATTGGCTGTGGTCCCCCCTCCTTCACCTGTTTCCCAGATCATCTTGGGCAAGTCATTTGACATCTGTGTGTTCATTTCCTTGCTTTAAAAAACAAAGATCCCAAGTTTCTGACAAGGATGGAACAAGATAAAATCTGAGGAATGTATGGGTGATTGCCATTCTCATGAAGGGGAAGGTGTGTATTACAAAGTCCTCCCTCCTTCCGTCTCTTTTTTCCTTCACCTTCTTCCCCTTCTTTCTCTCTTTTCCTCTTTCTCCCTTCCTCTCTCCCTCCTTCCTTTCTTTCTTCTTTTAAAAAAAAATTCTACAAACCAGCCTGAGATAGATATATAGATATAGATATAGATATATAGATATTTTTCTTTTTAACATGTCCCCTGGACACAGTCCTCTCCCATTTTCAGCAATCGATTTGATTTTAAGTGTCTGGGCATCGTCAGTAAGCACCTAGTCCATTGCACCCTAGTCCTTGGGTTTAATCGTCCATCACATTCCCTGAGAGGGCCCATTACTCTAACCCCCAGCTCTGTCTTTCTCCTTCAACCTCCCTCCGGACAACTAAATTCAGTACCTTATTATGCACACGACTGTGAGGTGTCTCTGAAAATTGCCTACACAGTACAACCTGGGAAGCCAGCTACCTGGGATTTCATCTACTCAATCAAGAAGTTGCCTTTATTATGGGAGTAATGAAATGTTTATTTTGGCTGAGTCAACACGGAGAGGTTTTTTTGTTTTTTGTTTTTTTATGTTTTCCCAACACTTGGTGCTGGCTGCAAGAAGCCCCCAGCATCCTGCTTGGCATCAGGGATTCAAAACATTTTTAAAGTGACAGAACGTCTGTGCTGGTGTGTATTTTAATATATCTCAGTGGTTTTGAACAGGCTGTTTTTCACGAGGCTGCTTCTGTTCTTTTTTTTTTTTTTTTTTAATTTCAGGTAGAAAAGCTGACAAAGGTAAACAGTCCTTATTTAAAGCTCTTTCTTTTTTTTTTCCTTCCGTCCTCCCTTCCTTCCTTCCTTCCTTCCTTCCTTCCTTCCTTCCTTCCTTCCTTCCTTCCTTCCTTCCTTCTTTTTTTCCACCCTTGAAAACGGTCATTCCAAACCCTGTCTCTGGTGTTCAGAATGCCTGATGCCTGTCAGGCCGTTGAATGGTATGTTAATTACAAATTGATTGAGCATGTCTCCATTTAGCGTGCTGGCTGTGGGAAGTGAAGCACATTTCTCCTCATGAGCTCCCCCACGGTGTGGAGGCCCCACGGCAGACCGGGGCTGAGGCAGGAAATGCAGCACACATCGGGAGGAGCCTGCCTAAGGGAGACGAATGAAAGTGTAGGCCAAAGTCTCAGTGAACCCAAAAGGCAACGGGGAGCCACAGTAAGTCCTAGAGCAGTGACACAATGAAACCCGGTAAGACCCATCTGGCTTTTCGTCTCCTCTGGTTACTCCGGCAGTCTGTAACAATCGGATACTTGATGACCAAGCCGTCAAATGGCAGATAATGGTCTAGATGGGGTTCAAACCCACTAAATCTAAGATGTGTCAGTATTAGACAAAGGCACTAACACACTGTGAACATACTCAACCCAAAGATTGAGAAATAGCGGTGGAACATCTTCCTCATTTCTAAGAAAAATAAGCCAAGGATTTGTTAAGGAGAACTTCCTTGGGAATTAAAGGGCTTCGTGAAGAAGATCCCTATCTCATAGCAATATCTACACGATCATAAAGAACAGACGTTGAAATTCATGCAACACGTTGCAAAATCCAACATGAAGAAACAGGTAAAGTCTTCCCATAAAAGAAGCTTAAACTCCAACCCAGAAAATACTTAAAAGATGCAAGACCCATCCAGCCAACACACAGACTATTCAAATACTATCAGTGTGAGTCCTATTCCCAGGCCTACCAGCTTGCGAGTAAAGACAGTGTCCCACCAGCAGTACCCACCTCCTATTTCTCAGGGCACTGTGTCTCTCACTTGGCAGGAGCCCCAGCCCTCCCCTCAGATTCCCAGATTCCTCCCAGACACTTCCAGGACTTGGGAGGAAGGGATGGTTGGAGAGAGCACAAGCTGTCTTTCTTGGTTTCCACGTCTGTTGGGCAATGTTCCTCCTCTCCTGCCCCAGCTCGCGGCAGGCTGTCACGGAAGGCCGGGACTTAGTCCCCACGGGGCCAACAGAGGCTCCATGGTAAGTACAAGTATGCCTCCAACTCCAGGGCCACTAGGACTGCCTTTTTTTTTTTTTTTTTAAGATTTTATTTATTTATGAGAGTTAGCCAGCGAGAGAGGGAACACAGCAGGGGAGTGGGAGAGGAAGAAGCAGGCTCCCAGCGGAGGAGCCCGATGTGGGACTCGATCCCAGAACTCCGGGATCACGCCCTGAGCCGAAGGCAGACGCTTAACGACTGCGCCCCCCAGGCGCCCCTAGGACTGCCTTTTTTGTTCTCTGTGTCCCGTGGAAATTTTAGTGAAGGCAGCTCTTCGTTTTCCCCTTCCCGTGTACCCAGTCCAATTATTAGAAGCAAGAGCTGTGAAGTCAGACATACTTGGGATTTGGGTCTCAGATACTCTTCTTTCTAGCTTCGTGGCCTAGGGCAAGTCACTGAGTCTCCGTTTTTCCAGCTATAAAATGGGAACGATCATCATAGTACCTCTGGAAATGGGGCATCCTCAAGACTGAACTCATCGATTCACCTAAAAGGCTAATCCTGGTGCCTGATCTCGGTCAGGCACTCGCAGTACACGTGACGTGCTTCCATGGATGTTGCTACACTTGTCGCTGGTGCTGTTCTGCCTACAGTCCCCTTCATGCTGTCACTGGGCCGTGAGTCGGTGCGGACAAGGCAAGAGAGCAATCTGCGTGATCCACGCTACACTATTGTAAGAAAACCCAGCCCCATAAAGTCTGGCACGTGGCACCCGGTCAATGATGTGGCTTTCCCCTGTTGACATAGTCCCTCCCTTCTTCAAGCACATGTCTGTCGCTTGTACTCTGCAGGGCACACTTCTGTCCCTGGGGTTTTCTTTTGATCATTTTTAAGCTTTTTGGAAATATTGAAAATATCTATCTTAGTGTTGTTGTTAATCTTGTGTCCCCTGGAGCACCTAGCTTGTTTCCCTTTCCACCTGTTGGAAAATGCCTCCCACACCCGGACACAGACCCGCTCAGCACTGGGAGGGTCCTCTCCTTTCATCTCCATTGTCACAGGAAGTGTACAGAGTCTTCAGCCCCCACAGCATGGACATCAGTCGCTCCAGCCTCTCCTCCTCCCCAGATTCTGTTCTGCTCAACACAAGCCTTGGCTTGTCAAGAGTCTTCATGACAGCGAAGGAGGACTGAGACTATTTTAAGTAAACGCTACACCCAACATGGGGCTCGAACTCCCGATCCCGAGATCAAGAGTCACACGCTCTACAGACTGAGCCAGCCAGGTGCCCCTAGACGATTTTAAATATTTCATAACGTCTAACAACAGTCACATGTGGGCCTGCTGCAAAAGTCCCCGTGTCGGACTAAAATGCCGTGAGCCTAGGCAGTAGGTGAGAAGTACGTCAGCAATGGGGGGCGGTACGGGTCCCTCCTGCTGCTCAGATGCTCTGAACTTTAAAAGCAGAAAAACAAGAAATGATGACTTCTTTTTTCCATGATGGCAGGTAATAGAAAGTGTTCTTGGTGGTAAAAGGCTAGATGCCTCTGCCCTGGTCAATTCCATTTTACTAGTAGCAAATTTTCATGAAAATTAAACCAAAGGGGGCAAAATAGATTATACAAGAATGTAGGGATATTATGAGCCTTTAAGGGCCTGGTTTCCCTGAAACCCAAAAGCGTGGCTTCTTGTAGGCTGGGGTACCTAGGCAGCCATGTTTAGCTCCATGTCGGAAATGCACTGTTGCTTTTCAAGAGCACCATACCCGAAAACCCTTTTTAATTTTTTGAGCACCTACTAAGTAAAAGGGCAGAGATACCTAGAGGAATACCTGGCCTTTTTCCACTGGCCATCCTACCTAGGTCCACTCCTGCCTCACTCCTGTCAGCAGGCTTCCCTGTGCTTGGCCAGCTATGGCCAATGAGTGGAATTCCCCTCCTGGCCCAAAGCCCTGTGGGTACCCGGTGGGGACTAGACTCCTCAGCCCTCCCTAAACCGTAGAGTAAGGCGTAGAAGAAGCTATTCGAACCATACTTTTATTTTTTTTTTAAAGATTTTATTTATTTATTTGACAGAGAGACAGCCAGCGAGAGAGGGAACACAAGCAGGGGGAGTGGGAGAGGAAGAAGCAGGCTCCCAGCGGAGGAGCCCGATGTGGGGCTCGATCCCAGGACTCCGGGATCACGCCCTGAGCCGAAAGCAGACGCTTACCAGGCGCCCCTCTAACCATACTTTTAAAGTCCTTTCATTCTATCTATATTTTTCCTGTGATGACTCTGACCACATCACTTAAGGAGACTCCGGAATCTATACCACTTCAAACCCACAGAGGAGAGGGGTAGCCTGGAGGGACGGCTTCACAATTTGGACAAGGTGATGAGTATTTCCAGTTTGTGCTTTTTGGCCTCATTCACACTCATTCTTATAGTATATTGGTCTCTAAATTGATCATATTAATAAATAAAGTGTGTGTAGGGAGGAGTCTCTTCTAAAAAAGGAGCTCACTCATCCTTGAAAGGTTTTTCCTCTTTAAGCGTCTGCTTGGGGAAAATGCTGTGGTAGCATTAATAGACAACAGCATTTTAATTATGAATCTAATATATTTGTATCACAAAACCTGGCATTTTCAACGATAAAGTACTGTGATTACGCGAAGCATTTTTAGGAATAATAAAACCTCTGCGGAATATGCTTCTGAAGCACATTAAGATTTGATTTCAGCTCTCATTACTAATATCAGCTAATATGGGTGGGTGGATTATTTTAAAATATATTAAATGTAAATTGATTTTGTAGTCTCAGAAATAATATTGAGGGACATCCTGTAGTCACTATCATGCCTCCTACCCCAGCTCCTGACCTTTATGTTTCTGATCATGGAAGATCAGACAGCATTTTTATTTTCATTATGTTATCTTGACTGCCTGAAAGACACTTGCCATACTTTGTTTCCCACTGACCTTGGGTTTGTCTGTTTAATGTGAGCCAGGGCCCAGTCTGGGGATAAACGCAGAGCACCAAGCCCAGGGCAGAAGCTGGGGAGACGAGGCGGGGGGGGGGGGGGGGGGCAGGCAAGTGTCCCCAATGCAGGCTCATGAGGCAGCGTGTCGTTTCCAGATTTTTCCAGTCACAAGACGGAAGTAATAGCAGAGCCAGTGACCTCACATCTAAGTCACAGGCATTAGTCTGTCATGCAACATGAGTTAAGGCTTTTTGAAAACGACTTTATTCCACTTTTGGCCAGATCGTGAAGCACTGATGGCAAGGTTCCCTGGGACCTGCAGCAAGGGGTCTGTGTATCCATAACTCTTTGGTTTGTTCATGAAATCCATTTTAGAGTATGTCTCATAAACATGCTAAAATAATCATATGCCTCCTAGATTTCGTCTTCTGCCCTGGAGGAGTATGAAGAAAAATGAAAGACCATGAAAAATTAGAGCAGAATGCAAGACCTGAACTGATTAGCTGTATAGTGCAGAAAACACTTGTCGAGGACGATTTGAGGGTGCACCGAGATGGGGGGAGGGAGAAGCATTTTCTGGGCGAAAGAGCTGAAGGCGCAAAGGCCCGGAGGCAGGATGCGTGGGGGTTCAAGCTGGTCGGACCATGGTGAACAGTGTGCGGCTAGAGGGGACGCTCGGCCTAGCTGGGAATTGCCTTCAATTTCAGGCTTTTGTCTAAGGAGGAGAGTGGGGATTATCTCCAGTAACACATTTTATACTTCGGCCGTTTTGTTTTTAAGAAAACAAAAACAAACAAACATAGGTGTGGTCATCCATACCCTGTGTTACAGCCTGTTTTTTCGCTTAGCTATATATGATAAACATTTTCAATGTTTCACATTAGAGCCATTTTAAAATGCAAGATGATCATTCGACAATTCCCTTGTAGTTAGATAGATTTTTTCAATTTTTTAATATTACAAATTGTAGTGCTGAGTAGCTTTGTGCTTAAAGCGTTTCCCCCTATTTAAAAGTAATTCTGTGTCAGGATATGTTCCTAGAGGTCACACCAGCAGTATGTGGCAATATTAATTTCCTTGTTAATGTGACAATTTACCTGATGGGTGAAAAATCACGATCTTCTAGTTTCAGCGTACATTCCTTTGATGACTAGGGAAACTTAATAGGTCTCCGTGTTTCGACAAGTATTCTTCGAGCGATAGGTAAAGTCATAAAGTAATTTACTGGGTAGATAAAGAGAACATCAATTCGGTATCTTACTTCCCAGCAAACCTGTGGAATGCACAGACCAGCAAAACAATTTTAGGATAGACTCAAGTTATCTCTAAAGCTGTATTATTGTTTAAAAAGCAACGTGTTTTTTTAAAGGCTAAATTCTTCTTTGGAAGAAAGTTATTAAGACAAGCTAATAAATTCTATCTGTAGACATGTACAGATAGTGAAATCAAGTATCCAGATGGCTTAGATACCAGAGGAATCTGTTTATTAGTGTCCAGGTATCTAAGAACTTTCCTTTTCTATTAACAGAAACATCTTTTTTTGACCACTGAATGTGTCTGAAAAGGTCTCATTGGAAGGGGGCTCTGTGGGAAACTCTGATGGCCTTATTTATTATTACTATTTTTTATTATGATTTTTTACTATTTTAACCATTTTTTAAAATTGAGACGTAATTGACATATAAACCAATGATTTTTAAATAGTGGCTTCATCGAGCCACCCCACACAGGAAAGCTGTGTTTTCCAGCCCATTAGGACAAACTCCCAAATCAATTTACAGCTGCACTCACGACAAGCTCAGAGCAAGATAGCTGGCGGAATCCACTTCAAAGCTCAAGTTCTAAGAGGGAATTTCTCCCCTCCAGCTGCCTCCGGGATAGGACCCTGCTCTTAAAAGATTTGTTTGAAATGTATATAAAATTGGACTGGTTCTCCACGAAATAATTACCACCAAGAGCCAAAGCCAGGCCTCAGATGGTGCAAATGCCTGACGTCTGGCTATCCCACAGAAAGCCTGTGGGCTGAGAACGGTTCTGGTGGTGAGTAGGACCGCCCTCTTCCTGGGGTTGTTTCCCACCATTAAGTGGACACACCCCCAGAGGCCAGCCCTGGAGCCCCAGTACGGAAAGCTCCAACAGACCAGGGTAGAGCTGGCCCCTGATGGCACACCCCGGAAAACCCCAGATATGGCCTCTCAAGGACTGGGGGCCTCTTTGCTGACAGCACTGATTGAGTCATGTACAGGGAAAGCCTTTGGAGTCCACAAATAGCCACAGCACGAAGGACCCCTCAGCCCTGAGATTAGCTCAGGCCAAGGAGAAATGCATGTAGATAATTCTGAAGGGGTTCTTGTCCATTGCTGCCATTCCTTCGGCAGCGGTGGGGAGGCCCTCGGCACAGGAGCCACAGTCCCCACCATCAATGCGTGTGCCCTGTGGTCCTAAGCCCAGTGTCTGTTCAATACCTTGTAGAAGCCACTTGTTTAAAACTGGTTTTAGAAAAGGCTGTCAGGACACCATATGGTACTCCAAACTAAAACACGGAAGAGAACGACTCCTTTAGGTCCAGTCAGCATAAAGCCACTGGGGATAAGGTTTAGCCTCTTGGCCAGGGTAGTTTTTCTTATCTTGGAGCCTCTGACATGCTCTTTGGGGCCACCTCCTTGGGAATCAGATTAAAGGAGCAAGAGTGTTTTTGCCAAAACCCTTCGTGTGGAAAGCCAGTGTGACTCGACAGACCCTCTTTGATTCAGTCATTGTCTTCAGTATAACCAACAAGTGGGGCAGGAGCAAAGGACCTGAGGAGGTATGAAAAGTCACTCTAATGTATTTTCTGCCTCGGGACATAGGGACTGTTCATTTAGGGGACTTGTTCTCTTCCATGCTCCTGAAACTGGACACCACTCTGGGGAGGGAAGAGTATGGAGAGCTGGGGTCGCACAAAGAAAAGGATAATTAATCAGGTCGTTACTTGGCATATACCCATAGCTTCCTTGGCAACCTGGATCCTTCAGCTGTCAGCAATCAGACTACAGGCAACTTTCAATTATCAACGCTATTGGAGGGGGCAGTGATGTGGATAATTCAAAATAGCAGATAATCCCTCCAAATCATTTAATTTATCTTTTGAACGGTTTTCACATGTACACATATGCAAACACACGTGATTCTTTCCTTCCTCATTATGTTCTGCGTGGGCCAAAAATAAAATTGATGTGCTTTCCTTGGGCATACACCAATTGATAAGAAGGTTGACTGAAGGAAGCCAGTCTTCGGATTAAAATTTTCCGTGGATCATCCACTCTTGGATAATCAAGGGTTTAATATATTGATTTCATAGACTCATAGCACTGGAAGGAACCAGGAAATCATTCAATTCAAACCCATCGCTTTGCAGAGGAAAAAAACGAAGTCCCCATGCATTTGCCTAAAACCATGTGGCTAGCTAAATGCCCATGGGTTGTCATTATTTCATTCCCAAGACTTCTCCTTCCACTGACTGTTCCTTTAACTAGTTTTTTGCCCAGCGGGGAAAGTCATAGGAACTTCTCATGGACTTCATAATATGATGCTAAGACACTAGGCCCCAGACCAGAGGCCCCAACCCCCAGCTCTTTAGAATTGTCCAAGGAACATCTTAAAAACCTCTGACCAATTAAAGTGGAATCTGGAATTGGGGCAAAGGGTGGGGCGGGGCGCACTTCAGGTGAAAACCAAGCATCAGAGTTTTAAAAGCTCTCCAGGCGAATCCAAATTATAACCGAGGTTGAGGATCACTGCCCAGAGCCAGGACCCTGACTCCCTCCCCTCCTAGCTACATAACCTCAGAAAAATCTCACAAATCTGTGCCTCAGTTTTCTCCCCTATAAAATGGAACAATGAGGATGATAGTTTAATCGTTCCCTGATTGAGTTGCTGGCAGGATAAAATGGTTTACTATATAGAAAATATCTACCACAGTTCTGTTATGGACCGAATGTTTGTATCCCCCCGAAGTTCGTATGTCGAAATCCTAACCTCCGATAGGATAGTATTGGGAGGTGGGGCTTTGGGGGAGATAATTAGGTCATCAGGGTGGAGCCCATGTGAATGGGATTAGTGCCCTTATAAAAAACAGACATAAGAGAATTTGTTTTCTCTCTCTGCTTTTTGTCATGTTTGAATACAACGAGAAGGGGCGCCTGGGTGGCCCAGCGGTTAAGCGTCTGCCTTCGGCTCAGGGCGTGATCCTGGCGTTATGGGATCGAGCCCCGCATCAGGCTCCTCTGCTATGAGCCTGCTTCTTCCTCTCCCACTCCCCCTGCTTGTGTTCCCTCTCTCGCTGGCTGTCTCTGTCTCTGTCAAATAAATAAATAAAATCTTAAAAAAAAAAAAAAAAGAATACAACGAGAAGTCAGCCATCTGCATACCAGGAAGGGACCTCACCAGACACCAGATCTGCCAGCACCTGGATCTTGACTCGCCAGACTCCAGAACTGTGAGAAATAAATGTTAGCTGTTTAAGCTGTCCAGTCTATGGTACTTACTTGGTTAGAGCAGTCCAAGCTGACTAGATCAAGTTTCTAATCAAGTACATAAAAAAAAACCATCATGTGAATGCTGGCTGTTATTTTTATTGTTGTGGTGGTTACTATCCCTACTAGTACTATTTTATAAGGCCCCAAAGAAGGAACATGCTAAGAGTTCTGGAAACATTGAGCTAAAAGGAAACCCCTTTTAAAAAGTTGACTTGGAATCTTGAGATCGAAGTTGGTTTCTCTAGTCCACAAAATATCCAAGGAGGAGACTGTAAGTGCAGGGAAGACAGAAATCAACTTCTGAAAGCAGATGTACAGTTGAACTTGGTGGGAAAAGAAGAGCATTGAAATGGGCTGCATTTCAGTGCTATCTTGGTGTTTAAGTTACTAGAGCATTTGGCCTTTTTCACTTAAATCTTAGCATCATGATTTGCACTCAGCACGGAACAGCGTATGGTCAGAGTCTGAATTTAAAGTGTTACCGACCCTGTTGTGTTATAGTCACAGCTCTCTTTGAGCACCTGGGATGCACCTTATACTGGTATGAATTTCAAAGTGTGTGTTTGCTTCCCGAGGCCTACAGTGTCAGGGAACACTTTTGGTATCAGTTTACTTGTGGTTTTAAGAAGTTGTGTATTGTAATTTCACTCTGATGCCAGGAATTTTTCAATTTCCCATGTTTTATTTTATTAGCAAACTGAAAGATTAAAAATGATCAGTTATTTGCCTTTAGAAACCGGCCTATTTACTGTTTCTTAACAAAGTGGCAATCGGTTTTGTTCTAAGGAAGCAAAACTCTAGAAGCAGTTTCAGGCTGATGAAACTCACATGTTTCTCACTAAATGCTGCTTAGAAAAATGCTAGCAAATCGGTTCCTTTCTAAGCCAAAAACTACTATTTTACAGAAAAATGTTAAGACTAATCATTTCTAATAACACAGAAGGGCATCATGATATTTGCATATTATAAGAGCTACAAGATTTCGGAATTTAGTTCACTTCTCCTGGTAAAGAAACAATGTCAGGGTTAACTCATGATTTTAAAGACTTTCTTTAATAAAGAAGTTTCACTCCCCGCATTTTTCGGGTAAGTTGTATCCATGTGTAACATATATGCAGAAAAGCAGACCAATCGTTAAGTGCACAGCCTGACGAATTTTCACAAAGAGTACAAACCCATGGCATGAACACCTTTATCAAGAAGCAGAACGTTGGGGTGTCTGGGTGGCTCAGCCATTAAGCATCTGCCTTCGGCTCAGGTCATGATCCCAGGGTCCTGGGATCGAGCCCCGCATCGGGCTCCCTGCTTGGTGAGAAGTCTGCTTCTCTCTCTCACACTCCCCTTGCTTGTGTTCCCTCTCTCGCTGTCCCTCTCTGTCAAATAAATAAATAAAATCTTTAAAAAAAAAAAAAAGAAGAAGAAGAAGAAGAGGAAGAAGCAGAACATTACAAGTACCACAGGGCCCCACCATGTCCAGTACCGACCCCACGTAACTCCAGTCCTGATGTCTAATACCACAGGCTTATTCACCTTTAGAAAATGTTCTTATATTTTAATATAAACATCTACTTTTCTAGGAATGGAATCATATGGTGTGGCTCTCTTGTGCTTGGCTTCTTTGCCCACCATGTGACGTTCATGTGTCCTGTCGCATCTGGCCACGGTTTCCCATCGTTGCTGTGTAGTATCCCCTTGTATAAATATGCCACAGCGTTCTCACCCATTCTCCTGTAGGTAGGCATTGTGATTGCTTCTAGTTTGAGGCTAAAAGCATAGGGCTTCTATGAGGATTCTACTACATGTCTACACCTCTGTGTTGGCTATACACCTAGGAGTGGAATTGCTGGGCCTCGGGGTATGGGGCTTATATGTGTTTAGCTTTAGTAGATGTTCCCAGTTTTCCAAAGTGGTTGTACCAGAGTAGGAGTATAAAGTACGATCATTCCAGTTGCTCCACATCCTCACCGACCCTTGATATTATATCCCTTTCTCACTTTAGCCATTCTCCCACTGAACATTTTAAGAAAAGAAAAAATAAAGGATCTTATGAATGATGACATTGGGGAAGGCTAAGCCTCTCCTCATACTGGGCCAGGTCGGTCAGTCTGCAGTAGAAGAGAGAAAGGAAATATGATGGCATAATAGCCCCCACAGGCCCGGCGCATTCCTGGCTGAGCTCCTCTGGCAATGGGAAAAAGAAAAGATTATGGAAAGGGCCCTAGTTCTCACTGAGAATGATCCCTTGACGTCATGTGCTCTAATACCTGGAACAGTTCACAAAAATTTGCTTAGCAGCTCCCATCCTGGAACCTTGTCAGGAACGCTGGACCTGCCCTCACACAGTTTACAGTATAACCTTGATGCCTTGGAAGGGTGTCTCTGGCAGCCGGCCGTGGTGGGCACAGCCAACTGGATCAGGGAAGAAGTGAAACAGGGAGGTGCTAAATGTCTAGGCATAGAGGACCAGGTGCTGGAAACAGTGAGGCAAAATTTCCAACGGTTTCACCTACTCACTTTCCACCTTCTTAAAAGTGAGTTTCCTTTCTTTGAAAATTCAGACTCTCACTTAAAGTGAGTTTACTTTTTGGCTTTGTATTTTGAATGCTAAATACTAAGCTTCTGCTGAAGACTTCCTTGGGGGTCTTGGGGCAGCCCTACAATGCTGGGCCTATCTGTCGCCTTCGTGGTTTTCTCTACATTTCTAGGGTACTGCTCCTCAGTAACTCTGAATACTTACAGACTTTTGCCACAAGAGCTCATTAGACACAAATCTACTTTCCTAATACTACTGGCTATCCTTACCTGGCATAACACCTATGAGAACACACCTGGAGTTTAGAGTTCAATAGACTAATTTTTGAAACTTCTTTCTGCAAAATTACTGCTCCCTGAGCCTTGGTATCTTCAACTGGTTCTATGAAGATTGAATTAGATAACTTCTGTAAAATATTTAGTACTGCCCCTGGCAGACATTGGGTATACAATAAGTGATAGATAATATTATTAGCTATTATTTAAAATCTCACCTATTGTATTAGTCTAGGTTCTCCAAAAAATAGAACCAATAGGATACATAGAGAGAGAGAGACAGAGATGGAGTGATGGGTGGGGGGTGAAGATTCCTCACAACTAATTGGCTCACACAGTTATGCAGGTTGAAAAGTCCCAAGACCCACGGTCTGCAAGCAGGGCACCCGAGAGAGCCAATGGTGATGGTGCAGTTCCAGTCTGATTCCAAGTCTGAAGGCAGGAAAAGACCAATGTCCCAGCTCAAAGACAGTCCATCAGAGAAAGAACTCTTTCTTCCCCTGCCTTTTTGTTCTATCCAGGCCTTCAGTGGAATGGATGTGGCCCATTCATACTGGGGAAGGCCATTTGCTTTACTCAGTCTACAGATTCAAATGCTAATCTAGAAACACCCTCATAGACACACCCCATGGCCCAGTCAAGTTGACACGTAAAATTAACCATCATACTTGTTAAATCATCAGGTGGTTTAAATCAGATGCCTCATTGCTGATGAGGTTGCACTGATACCATGGATGAGGCCGTATCAGGGAAATACTCCTTTATGGCCGGGGAAAGTCAGGCAGACAGCCATGGGCAGGGGAGGGGAGTTCAAGGAGTGGTCTGGTTGTATTTTATCTCTGAAAATTCTGGCTTCCAGAACCTCAGGTGTTTTGACTTAATCTCAGTGTTCTAGAAATTTCTTCCATGGGTTGTTAGTTTCTCCACTTGCTCTGAAGCAAGACTGAATGAATAGCAAAGCTCAAACTGCATCAACCTTTCTGGTTGGTTTGTCATTTTCCAAATTTAGATCGCTTTTTCTCAAGTTCGACCTTTGTCTTTGGCATCATTCCTTTCCCCACTTTTTCTCTGTGTAGTCTTATGCCTCCAGATGTGTTCTCAAATATTTTTCCTAAGTGGTTATTGGATGATCATACATAGGCCCAAAGGTAAGCTTGGGAAATGTGGGCAAAGAACCTTCAGTTCCGGGTCTAAGGACGTTATGGCTCCAAGACTCTGACACTTGAACGATTTGCTAAGATTATCTAACAAATATTTATTAAACCTCCACTTGATCAAGAAACCATGAAGGCCCCAAAGACTAATGAAAGAATCTTCTTGAGAGGCTCACAATCTTGAGGAGAAAATAAACAGAGCACAAGGGAAAAGAGTATGGACCAGGGTAACTAATACTCATCTCTCTGGTCCACTACTTAAAAGTTCTGTGACCTTGAACAAGTTTCTTATCTTTTATGAGCCTTACTTCCCTCATCTGCAAAGTGGAAATAGAAAAACTGTTCTTGACTATAGATTGGGAGGAGTAAGTGAAACCACATCAGAAAAGCACTTAGCATGTTAGCTGACATGGTAGACTTTCAATAAAGGTTGGTTCTTACCTTCCATCCCTACTCGAGTTACACAGCAACACTCACACACACCTTAAAAAAAATCTCAAGATACCTTTAAGAGAAATATTTTTAATTAAACAGAAATATTTTAATTAAATTTGTACATATAACATGGCTGTGTCAATTAAATTCACACACTCAATGGCAGCCATCAGTTCCAAGGACCAACTGATTCAGTGTCCCTATATCACAGGGTGAGAGTTCCGGGTTGGGGGGGTGGTGCAGGATAATGACCACTCATCCTCAGATTACGTTGGACAAGTCTGACAAAAGAAAATACAAGTTTTGATACATAATCTTTAAATTTTAGGAGATATTTATCATAAAAAACATCTAAGGCAACGTTAAATTGAAGATACAGATAATAAAATATTCTAAGTAACCAATATTGTACAAACTGATTAAATGAAGTTTATGTTTTTTGGGGTTTTTTAAATAATTTTTATTTTGTTATATTAGTCACCATACAGTACATCCCCAGTTTTTGATGCAATGTTCCATGATTCACTATTTGCATATAACACCCAGTGCACCATGCAATATGTGCCCTCCTTAATACCCATCACCGGCCTATCCCAATCCCCCACCCCCCTCCCCTCTGAAGCCCTCAGTTTGTTTCCCAGAGTCCACAGTCTCTCATGGTTCATTCCCCCTTCTATTTACCCCCCCTTCATTCTTTCCTTCCTTCTCCTACCGATCTTCCTATTTCTTATGTTCCATAAATGAGTGAAACCATATGGTAATTGTCTTTCTCTGCTTGACTTATTTCACTTAGCATTATCTCCTCCAGTCCCGTCCATGTTGCTGCAAATGTTGTGTAATTGTTCTTTCTGATGGCTGAGTAATATTCCATTGTATATATGGACCACATCTTTGTAATCCAGTCATCTGTTGAAGGGCATCTCAGCTCCTTCCACAATTTAGCTATTGTGGACAATGCTGCTATGAACATTGGGGTGCATATGGCCCTTCTCTTCACTACATCTGTATCTTTCGGGTAAATACCCAGTAGTGCAATTGCTAGATCATAGGGTAGCTCTATTTTTAACTTTTTAAGGGACCTCCACACTGTTTTCCAGAGTGGCTGTACCAACTTGCATTCCCACCAACAGTGTAAGAGGGTCCACTTTCTCCACACCCTCTCCAACATTTGTGGCGGGATACAAAATCAATGCTCAGAAATCAGTTGCATTTCCATACACGAACAATGAGACTGAAGAAAGAGAAATCAGGGAATCCATCCCATTTACAATAGCACCAAAAATCATACTTTATCTTGGAATTAACTTAACCAGAGACGTAAAGGATCTATATTCTAGAAACTACAAATCAGTCTTGAAAGACATTGAAGAAGCCACAAAAAGATGGAAAAATATTCCATGCTCATGGATCGGAAGAATAAACATAGTTAAAATGTCTATGTTACCCAGAGCAATCTACACTTTCAAGCCATCCCCATCAAGATACCAATGACATTTTTCAAAGAACTGGAACAAAAAGCCCTTAAATTTGGGTGGAACCAGAAAAGACCCCAAATCACCAAGGAATTGCTGAAAAGGAAAAACAAAGCTGGGGACATCACGTTGCTGGATTTCAAGATATATTACAAAGCTGTGATCACAAAGACAGCATGGTACTGGCACAAAAACAGACACATAGACCAATGGAACAGAATAAAGAACCCAGAAATGGACCCTTGGCTCTTTGGGCAACTAATCTTTGACAAAGCAGGAAAAAACATCCAGTGGAAAAAAGACTGTCTCTTCAATAAATGGTGCTGGGAAAACTGGACAGCTATATGCAAAAGAATGAAACTTGACCACTCTCTCACACCATACACAAAGATAAACTCCAAATGGTTGAAAGACCTCGATGTGAGACAGGAATCCATCAAAATCCTAGAGGAGAACATAGGCTGCAACCTCTTTGAAGTTTATGTTTTTTCAAAAGCACTGCTCATAGGAGTGTCACCACACCTTGTTTAACCACAGCGATAAGCACCCTTGGAAACTCACTGTTTAACTCATGGAACTTTGGACTTTGTGGAAGTGAACAAACTTCAAAATCTACTTATTGCTAATGTTGTTGGTGACTCTGCTTGGAAAACATTTTCCCAAATTTGCCTGGCAACTAAAAACTATCTGCAACAGGTAATAATATTAAAATACTTTAGCTTACTAGTTGATAGATTCAGCTAGTTACCACTATAAATAGCCCTTTGAAAAAATGTGTTTCTACAAATTGTCTAAAAGAGCGAATTTCTAAATACAAAGACTCTATTTTCTAATTGGCTTTACTTAATTTTTTATTTTTTTAAACATTTATTTATTTATTTGAAGGGGATAGGGAAGGGGCAGAGGGAGAGGGAGCGAGAATCTTCAGCAGACTCCTGCTGAGCACAGAGCCCAATGTGGGGCTCAATCTTACAACCCCTGAGATCAGGACCTGAGCCAAAACCAAGGGTCAGACGCTTAACCAACTGAGCCACCCAGGTGCCCCTTATTTTTTTTAAAATAAAGATGTTCCTTTGGAAAATATTCTGGCACAAATAAATAATAAAACCACACATACACATGCATTAAATTTTAAAACTTTTTACATTGAGGTGAGAAGTAATCCTTTTAATTCTGTTGTTAAAATAGTTATTGTATGGGTGCCTGGGTGGCTCAGTCAGTTAAGCATCTGCCTTGGGCTCAGGTCATGATCTCAGGGTCCTGGGATCGAGCCCCATATTGGGCTGTCTGCTCAGCAGGGAGTTTTCTTCTCCCTCTGTGATCTCTCTGGTTCTCACTCTCTTTCAAATAAATAAATAATATCTTTTAAAAAATAAAACAAAAATAGTTATTGTACCATATGAGGCACCTGGGTGGCGTAGTCGGTTAAGCATCGGACTCTTGATTTCAGCTCAGGTCATAATCTCAGGGTCAGGAGATCAAGCCCCGCATGGAGCTCCTTACTCCATGCTCAGCAGCGGGTCTGCTTGAGATTCTCTCGGCCCTTCGCTGGCTCTCTAAATAAATAAATAAATAAATAAATAAATAAATAAAATCTTTTAAAATAAATAAATGAATAAAATAGTTATTATACCATAAAATGTGATTGTGAAACATATAAGGTTTTTTTAAAAAAACTTGCTATTACTTGTAAACAATGCAATAAAAATTTCCAGCATACATACAAATGTGTATCTGGTGATTCTGTGCCCACTGCTCCGCCCCCACAACCACCCACCCCATGGCCAAGACTGCCCCATTCACACTGTCATCCACTTCCTCCCACCTGTAGTATTTTGAAGCAAATTCCAGACATTATCTAATCTCGTCGATGAACATTTCAGTACTTATCTCTAAAATATAGTCTACTCTGTTCCCAAATGAACACAACACTATTACCGCATCTAAAACAATTAATAATCAGCCCTTAAAGGCATCAAATATCTAGTCAATGATCAAATTTCCAAAGTCTCATACATGTCATAATTTAAAATTTTTAAAAATCAAGACCCAAATAAAGTCCATGCTTTGCAATTGACGGATAGATCGTCTAAGTCTCTTTTAAATTATCGGTCCTCCTCCGTCTCTCTTCCCCCCACCCTTGTAATTTATTTTTCGAAAAACTGGGTTGTTTGTCCTCAAGTTTCCTCTCTCAGGATTTTGCTGATTGTATCCTGGGGTGGCATTTAGCAACATTTTCTGTACTCTGTTTTCCGTAAATTGGTGTTGGAAGCTTGATCCATATGTATAATTTTTTAAGTGTTTTCTTTGGCTTTCATCCCTTTTATTCATTCAAGCGTTACTGAATACCTACTATGTGTCTGCCATTGCGGGCTGCTATGGAAACAAAGAGGCCTCAGGAATTTAGAGAAGAGTGAAGGAAATGCATGCCAACAGAATTTTAATCAATGTGTTCAGTGTTTTTAAAAAGTATAAAGAAACTAAGGAAGCCCCATAGAGCTTACCCAGGGGGGCTTCTTGAGGAGGTGACTTTTGAACTAGGTTTTGAGAGATGAGTAGGAGTTTTCCAGATAACATAGGAAGAGAGGAAGAGAAGGCCATTTCTAATCTAAGAGATCAGCACGGGTGAAGGCAGAAAATTGTATAAGAAAATAAGTACGATTCAAAGATCTACCTGTCTGAGGTAGGAACGCTGATGGAAGCGTCGCTGAACTACATAAAATATCTTTAACTCGCTGTCCCTTATTTCGACTTCAGGAAACCCAGCTGCTAGTTCGTTCCTTCTCAGTGTCTAGAGAAGTCTGTGGCTTTTACAGAGTGGATGGTCTTGCCCAAGGGAAGCAGGAGCAGGGTATGGAGAAGTTTCCAAGAGCTGCAGAGAAGGAATAAGAGGAGATAAGAGGTCAGGGGATCTGAGCACTCGTGACAAACTCTGGGCTGTGCCCAGCTAGCCTGGCCTGTGGCTGGGGCCTTCGGCAGGTTCAGTGACAGGCGTAATATTTTACACACATGTTCTGAGGCAGCCTTTGGGAAGACGGTCAAGTGAGTGGAGTTTATTCTTGTCACTTCCTCAGCCCCCTCAGCACTCTGTTCTCATCTTCTCTCATCTCTCTCATCTCCCCCTGCTCCCTCCTTTGCCCCCAGGACCCCCATCTGATTCTGCCAATATGAGAAGATGTCTGGAGAAGAAAGAACTGGAGGCAAATGTAGGGGGTTGAGGTGAGAGGAGCAGAAATTTCCCAGGGCAGCCTTCCTGGCACAATGTTCCTGATTATACCAGGGTGCCCTCTCTGACACAGTGTCCATCCCTACCCCCATTCCTGTGCTAGCCACGTAGGCTCCCCCATCCCCAACCCTTGCTCAACTCCCTAACATTTATTTTTTTTCTCATCATTTCATTTTTTTGTGTTTCATTTTTTTAATTATTTTTTTTCTTCTACGATTTTATTTAAATTCGTTAGTTAACATGTAGTGTAGTATTAGTTTCAGGAGTAGAATTTAGTGATTCATCACTTACGTATAACACCCGGTGCTCATCGCAAGTGCCCTCCTTAATGCCCATCACCCATTTAGTGCATCCCCCCGCCCTCCTCCCCTCCAGCAACCCTCAATTTGTTCTCTACAGTTAAAAGTCTCTTACGGTTTGCCTCCTTCTCTGTTTTTATCTTATTTTATTTTGACACACTGTGATCATTTCCGCCTTTGGTCATTCTAATTCCTCTCATAGGATGCTCCCATCTCTCCCCTCTCTGACGGGCCAACTCCTACTCATCCTTTAAGGCCAGCTCAGGGCCACTGCCCCTCGTCCTTATGGAGGCTTCCACTCTGTCCAGGCTGGAAGAACTCCCATTCCAGTGCTCGCATAGCAATGCACAGATCTTTGTTTCTGTGTCCATCAGTCTGTATTGTGACCATCTGATTAGATCCTCCATCTCTGTTCCATTTGCCTCTTTCGGTACAGGGAATGTGTTCCATTCACCTGGTAGTCACCATGCCTAGTCTAGGCACACAAAGATAACTCAGTAAACATTTTCTATGTGACTAACTAGAAAGGTGTGACCTGCATCCTTTGCCTCACACTATCTTTTTTTTTTCTCCCAGATTTCAGAGGGTATTACAGAGAGTGATCTAGAAATAATGTCCTGACTTTACTATTGTGGCATAAGGTCTAAAAGTAAGGCCCAGTCTTATTGATGTCTTGACATCTGTGGGAAATTGGGAAATTGTGAACGGCCTACATGCAAGTTCCCCTCCCTACTCTGCTCCAGAGGATAAGGTCTCCGGGCCAAGCAACCTCCCCATCAAACAGATCACGTGCCAATCCTGTTTATTCCTGAGTAGTGGGTTTCAGTTCCCTCCCACCCCTTGAAATTCAGGCAAGCCAAAAACCTCCTCCCACGGAAACCAGGGGCACCCCACCTTCTTGATACTACAAACAAGTTTGCCCCCAACAGTTCCTATGTTCATTCTGTTCCCCAGTGCAGACTGGCCCTGTATGTGGTGCCCTCCTCCCCCTGGCTGTCAATATAGATGACAAATAAATTGCTGACAATCTCATCTTTCCATGTCAGATGTGTGTTTGGCGTTCCCCAAAACTCTAGGGTGGTAATCCCTCCCTCACCAGTGGTACAAATAGGAGGCAATTAAAACAACTATCAATTCCAGAAGGACAGCAGTGATGGTGGGAAGTGAGAGCCAGGTTGGCAGGGAGGTAGACCTAAAAGTCCTGGTTCATTCCCCTTGTGAGTTTCATGTCATGTTGGGTTTCTGAGTTCCTGATGTAGTTCCTCCAGAGAGGAAGTGGGTGGAGGATGCGTGAAATAGGTGAAGGAGATTAAGAGTAAACTTATCTTGATGAGCACTGGGTGATGTATGATGAATCACTATATTGTACACTTGAAACTAACGTAACATTGTATGCAAACTACACTGGAATTAAATTAAATTTTGAAAAACACCTATAAAAAAGATGTAAGTATTAGAAAATTGGGGAAATAACAACCATCCAATATTACAATTAAGAAAAACCCAAGCCTCAGAAATCTATCAGAGTGATGTTCTCTTGAAAAAAAATTTTGTTGCTGAATCATTCATTTTTTTAGTGTTTTGGTAACTAATTTCAAAAGTGATTTAATGTTAGCAAAAAGTCCAGATTCCATCCATAGTTGAGGTCCATAGTTCTCTGAGTAATTGCCGGAGATCAGCAGGGTATTATAGGTCATTGTCAGATGAACGCATCTGAAAAATGTCTGGGACACTTGGGACAAGGTTCAAAGTCATTTTTTTTTTCTGGGTAAAGACAGTATACTAAAGATAGAGAATGGACTGTATTCACTTTTCAAATTTTCTAAATATATTTTGACATCTGCATATTACTATAGGTTGTAATACTATGTATTATTATTTCAACGCTATCTTACTCTATGGAGCACTTTATAAGGCTAGCAATAATTATTAACGCAGCCTGAAAGGTGGGCTTGTTAATTTAGAAAAACCTAAGTAAATAATAATGTTTCAATAGTTCCATAGCTCTCCTTGTCCTTTCCCACCATATCCTCTTAGATAACCCAAAGATAGCATAGCAGACAGCAGGTGCTGTGACATGGTTTTCCCCCCACCACAGTGTTCTGTTCTATTTATAAATATTGCTCCATCCACCTTTATTTTAGACAGTGACTTATGGAATAGTTACAGGAATTTGTCCATAGTCTCTCAGAATTAAAAACAGCACAGAACCCTTGCTCTTGACTTTTCACGCTAACTACTGGACCCTAGCAACTTCTAGAGTACTAAGGGATATTGACAGCTCTCGTGGTCCAGCCCTCATTTCCAGATATACTCACATGTAAGTGAATTTCAGGAAAACACAGGTCCAAGGCATCCTTTTCCCCAACCTTCTAATAGGTTGTGGGAGAAGTGACAGGAAGCCTGGTCAGATGTCTGGGTTCCAATCCTGGTTTTGTCACTAACTAGCAGAGTATCCTTTGGCAATTTCCTCTTTCTGGGTCTCATTTTCCTTTATCTGTTAAATGAAGACAGTGGACCAGAAGATCCAAAGATTCTTTCAGATCTAAGTTTTTATGTACAGTAGATTATTTCTGGAGATAATCACAACAGTCCCTTCTACTTCCTATTTCCTGCCCTTCAAAAAAAATTTACCTAGTAATTATAATAAAATGCACACATTTTGACAAATGGGTACACCACCATGATCAAGGTACAGAACATATATTTCACCCCAACAGCTTCCCTCATGCCCTTTGCTGTCATTCTCCACCCCCCAGCCCCAGGCAACCAGTGATGAGCTGCATTCTGTCACTCTAGATCAGTTGACCTTTTCTAGAATTTCATATAAAAAGAATCACACAGAATGTATTCTTTTGTGTCAGTCTTCTTTCACTCTGCATAACCACATCTTTTTTGCAATGTGCCTGTACCATGCTCCCATCAAGAGTGGGATGTATTTCTCAATCTCTTGAATCTATGCCAGCCCTCTGACTTGCTTTGACCAATAGAATATAGGGAGAATAATGTTTGTGTGATCTCTCTCACCCCCTTGGAAGACAGCCACCATGTAAAAATGCTTGAGCTAGGCTACTGAATTATGTGAGACTACATGGAAGGGGAGAGAGAGAGAGGGAGAGACAGAGAGACATGTGGAGGGGAACCAGACATGTGGATGAGGCCACCTTTCTCTCCAGTACCTGTTGAGGTACCCCAGTCAAGAATGGAGCAGAGAAGAGCCATCCTGCCTGAATTCCCAACCTAAGAACTGTGAGCAAATAAAATGGTCTTTGTTTAAGCCACTAAATTTGGGGGTAGCTTGTAACTTCAGTAACTTAGTAACTGAAACAATGAGTCTTCTCCCCTGTTTTCTTTAAAGGTCCATCAGATTTCTTTCAGGCCCCAGGACTATTTGCTAACTATACAAACGTTTTTTTCTTAAATAGCTTCTACTCCTCTTACTCCCTTTTCTTCTTATTTTAAATTGATGTATAATTGACATACGTTATATTAGTTTCAGGTGTAGAAAATAATGATTCAGTATTGATATGCTGTGAAATAAAATGATCACCATAATATATCTAGTTAACATCCATTACCACACACAGTTACAGATTTGTGTGTGTGACGAAAACTTCTAAGATTTACTCTCTTAGCAAGTTTCAAATATGCAATATAGTATGATTAACTATAGTTGTCATGCTGTATATTACATCCCCAGGACTTATTTATTTTACAGCTGGAAATTTGTACCCTTTGACCCCCTTCATCTATCTTGGCCCCCACCCCCAACCTCTGGCAACTACCACCTTGTTCTCTATTTATGAGATTCGGTTTTTTATTTCTCTTTTTGTTTTTAGATTCCATATATAAGTGAGATCTCACCATATTTGTCTTTCTCTGCATGACACATTTCACTAAGCAAAATACCCTCAAGATCTGTCCTTATTGTCTTGTTACCTTTTCATATTATTCTTCCTGCAAGTTTCATAAATGGCACTACACACTAACTACATGATAACCCTGTTACTTACATGAACTTGAAAATTATAAGGTGTTTTGGTTTTGTTGTTGTTTGGGGTTTTTCTTAGATTTCACTTCGGCAGGGTTAAAAAAAAAAAAGTGTCTCAAATTCCTTCCATCTTCCCTTCAGACCCGCTGTCTGGCGTTTGATTTACAGCATGTTCTAGAGAAAAGAATGCTGAGTTTCTGAGCCAAGAGCACTCACTTCATGCTTAACGAGCTGTATGGTTCAGGGCAAGTTTGAAACCTTCCTGCACCTGATTTTCTCCATGTAAGCTATCTCATGGGCTGGTGGAAGGAAGATAAACTGCCAAAACAGATGGGAAAGTTACTTGAAAGCAAAAGTGTTTTTCATTTCCTAACTCTGACAGTCCCTCTGCAATGATATTTGTATGCCCTCCATGTGTCAAGTTCTCTGTCATAGGATTACATGCAAGATACATTCACCTATCACCTGGAAGACAAGATAAACACTATTTCTGCCTTACGGCTTATTGGGAGAAATGAGAGACGTGCGTGTGTGTGTGTGTGTGTGTGTGTGTGTGTGTGTGTGTTACTTTACTTTTTTTCATATAATGTGTTGTTGTGGGCCATTATGACTCGTGATGATCAAGCAAAATCTGGTGAAGGAAATGTTCTCATGGAAGGATGGAAGCTGAGGTTTACAGGAAGAGATGCATTTGGTTTGTGGGAGACTTAATTATAAGGCTTAGGATTTTTAGAAGTCACCTCTAGCAATGAAAAAATTATGGGAGTCCCATCTCTCTCCCCAAATACAATTCTAAATCAATTTAATCTTATAAACCATAAAATAAAGGTAAAGAAGCCCAAGAGTTTCTGATTTGCACCATGATAGTTAACTTTGAAGCTTTGTTTGAAATAACAAATATAATCTTTCTGACTTTTTTCTCTTTCTGTTTATGGTGCCCTTGTTTGGGGGGTTATATCATGATAGCAGCAGTAGCATCATTGTGAACTTGTTAGAAGAGCTAATTCTGGGGCACCTGGGTGGCTCAGTTGTTAAGCGTCTGCCTTCTCAGGGCGTTCTGGGATCGAGCCCCACATCAGGCTCCTCCGCTGGGAGCCTGCTTCTTCCTCTCCCACTCCCCCTGCTTGTGTTCCCTCTCTCACTGGCTGTCTCTCTCTCTGTCAAATAAATAAATAAAATCTTTAAAAAAAAAAAAAAAAGAAGAAGAAGAGCTAATTCTCGGGCCCTAATCTACTGAATCAGAAACTCAGGGCATAGGACCTAACAATCTGTGTTTTCACAAGCCCTTTCGGGTGACTCTGAAGTACTGGAGTTTGAGACACACTGCCTTAGATACTTGAGCTGCCCACTGCACTGTTTCTCACACTGGCTTTCATTCCAAATTCCTGAGAGCTTTATAAAAATGCAAGTGTTGGGACTCTACCCCCACTGATTCTAATTCAATGATCGGGGCAGGTCCAAGAAGCCAGTATTTTTTAAAGTCTCCCAGGTGATTCTAACATGCTCACCGGGGTTGAGAAAAACTAGCATGTTGGGGAATATAGCTCTAACTCCTAGGTTTGATCAACTGGTGGGGAGGAAGATGAGGCAAGACGGAGAGAACAGAGAGGAGGTCTGCTTCCTCAGTTTAGGCTGAAGAGAATGAGCAGGAATATAGGATAGTTCAAAAGAATATTTAAGCAAATTTGAAGTATAACATATGTAAATGTGAAATGGGGAAGGCCATAGTTACTAGTTAAGCCATAGTCTTACGTGAGCATTTTAGACTGAATGAAAGGAAGAAAATTTAGAGAAAATTGGTGAAAAAGAGCAGAGATAGTACAACTATGATAACATAGGCTTGAAATTCCTTCTGGTACTATGTTATGCACTAGGACCTATTCATTTATTTTCTGAGTCTCTACAACAACATTTAGTTTACTCCTTAAAAACTAAAAATCTGACAAAGGAACACCTCTGTTTTTGAAAATCCGTTTAATATTGCTATTCTCCATATTATGTTTTATTGTATGCCCCTATAAGATTGGGATGGTCAGGTAAAATCTAGGTGAAGGAAACATTCTCATGGAAGGATGAAAGCTGATTGGATAGTGATTATCTTCACTTATAGCCAACTGAAGGAATCCAGGAAAGTCATTTTTAAACTTTTAAAAATTACAGCCATAAAAAGAAAATTTGAGGAATGGGTTTTTTTGGGCCAAAAGTTAGGTTTTTAAAAGGACTTGATTTTTAAAAGATGTAGTGAAAGGATGGAAGGAAGGGGTCTGGAAGTGGAACAATATAAAACAAGGGAGAGATCTTTGTCGGTTTTTTTGTTTTTGTTTTGTTTTACCGCTATCTCTACAGCATCTGGAACAATGCCTGACACATAATATTCAATAAATATAGAATATATTTTTGAGAATTATCTCCTAGGAGAACTCCAGTTTTGCATACCAGGATGCCATGATTACTGGATGATTGAGGCATTGATATAAGAGCTTAAACTTCTATTTTATGAAGAACTTTCCAACCTGTCAGGTATACTCTGAAAGGTATTATAAACTTTCCTAGCCAAGGTGTGGTTGTGGTCCTTTCCTAACCAAAGTTCCAAAGAAAAGGAGGTTGAGACAGGGATAATTCCTCAAAGGAGCTGGCTATTCTGGTTCTCTTCACTTTCAAACAATCCATTTTCACTTCAAAACTAATCCAGTGCGCCTGGGTGGCTCAGTCAGTTAAATGTGGGACTCTTGGTTTTGGTTCAGGTCATGATCTCAGGGTGGTGAGATCCAGCCTTGTACCGGCTCCCTGTCAGCACAGAGTCTGTTTGCCCCTCTCACTCTCCCCCTACCCCGCTCCCACTTATGTGAGCGCATGCAAGCTCTCGATCCCTAAAATAAATAAAATCTTAAAAAAAAAAAAAACCTAATCCATCATTTATTAATCATCATCCTTTGGGGCCATTTTTGAAAGGGTGTTCAGGTAGTAAAAAGGATTTAGCCAGCTAATTTTCATGTGAAACACATTTCCCAGATGTGTACTGTACATGACATAGGGACTGCAGAACAGAAAAATATTTATGGAACAATGACAAAAATCTTGTGTTCTGAATGTCTGGAAGCCCCAGGTCTTGCTCATCAGACAGAGCAGCTAAACTCCCAGACAGAGGTGAGCATGTGCAGAGGGTTACATAGGAATAGTAAGAAAGAACCTCATTTTCCTCACAGATTTTTGGTAGGCTCACCCCAGAAAATCAATCCCTAGCTTGAAGGGAAAGCCACCCAGAAGTGCAAGCTCATTTATTTTATTCTTCTTCTTTGGAAAATGGAAGAGTGGTGTGACTATCTTTTGGCTATTCCTTATTAACTATTGCTCCACAATGAAAAAAGCAGGTTTGAAGAGATCGGTTTTCCTCGTGTCATGTGGCTTTTGGGTTTGTGTTTCTCGCACAATGCCTTTAAATCACGTGTCGTGTCTGTTTGCTAACCACTGATTGCAGTAAATATTTACAAAGCCCCAAGTACTTTGCCAGGTACTGTACTAGGCTCCAGGGAACAACAGTAAACAAGCAACTCCCGGCTCCCCATAGGTTTGGATCAAGTGGGAAGAGACGCCAATAAATGCGTAAAATATACATGATCAGGTGGTTACAGATGCTGTGAAGGGAAATAAACGAGGAGGATGGGAGATAAACAGGAGGGAGTTGTAAATCCAAGCTTTACTTTGGTGCCTCAAAAAATATTCCGCTTCCCTCTTTTGTCATTGAGGTTGTTGTGATCACACAATAGACGGCTTCTTAGCTGACTGCAAGCCCCCTTCTTAGGTCCAGCTGCCTCTACCTTCTCCCACCAGGCACTTTCATTGGATATTCATAAAAGTCACACAATTATGGGTTCCCCAAATAACTCTAACCTCCACCAGCCCTGCCCCCCGTCCCCTCCCCCACTCTCCTCACCCTCACCCCCAGCCTGAGGCACCGGGGTGGATTCAACAAAACCAATGCAGGCTACCCGTGTGTGTGTGAGCATCGGCCACCTCCCCGGTCTTCTAATTATTTCTGAGAGAGCAAAGGATGTTCTGAGGGTCCAAAAAGCCCTCGGTTACATGAAAAAAGAGTAACTGAAGACTAAAATATTAAAGGAGACAAAGTCAAGGCGGATGGTAGCTCTTCACTGCAGCTCCAACTGACTCTAGGGCTCAAATCTGAATGAAAACGTGGGGAGGAAAATGCAGATTTTTCCTTTCTTTAATTGATATGGAAAAAATTGCCAGCGGTCCCCCGCGCGGTCCCCGCCGAAGGCGGCCCAGCGGCCATTCAGGAGAGGCCGTTTCGCAACAGCTCTTTTACTGCAGACAAAGCCTCCTTGTAAGTCCCTCTGCTGCCTCCGAATAACCACGTTCCGCGTAAGAAAAATAGCGCTGCTGCTCCCGTCAGGCAGCCAGACAATAGCGGCGGGCGGGCCGCTCCACGCCACAGGGCAAAACGCCATCATCTTTGTTTCCACTGCATCCCTGAAATGAAGTCTCCAGATACTATCGTAGCGCCCAGGACGTGGAGGAGGCGACAACGACTCCGGACCACCATCCTCGATCGTCCCTTTCTGGGGGCAGGGACGCGGCGGCCAGCCCTGGAAGCGGCGGACGCGGCGTGCTGCCTGCGCGCTTCGCCGTCTCCCCTCGGGCGGAGGAGGCAGCGCGGCGGCGACGCTTGACGCCGCGCCCACGCCGACGACTCGGCGCCCCCCCCCGCCAGCCCCCGAGCCCGGTGGCCGCGGCGGGAAGTAGCGCCGTCCGCGCGCGGAGGGAAACGCCCGGGCGGCGCGGGGTGAAACGCCCAGGCACGCGGCGCGATCGGCCGCTCGCGCCGTGACGCGTCCGCAGGAACGCGGCGGTGCTGGCCGTCAGCTGCGGGAGTCCAGCCCGCCGTGGCTCCGGAACTCCGCGGCTGCCCCGCCTCCCCTCCTGAAGTGGCCGCGGAGGCCCGCTCGGCGGGAGCAGGCGGTCCTGGAGGCCGGCTGCTGGGCCCGGGGCGGCCGAGGGGGCGGTGGCTCCGACATCGGGGAGTCTCCGCGGGGCCTAGGTCCCGAGCTGTCTGGCCCGAGCCTGTGCAAGGCCAGGCCCCATCTGCCCCCTGGAGCTGGACAGTAGGTGCCACAGGTCGGGCTCCGGAGCACGGTGTGCGGAGCCGCCAGGCTGACTGACGCGGGAGTCGGCCTGGGGTCCCTCCCCAGACTCCACCGCTGGGCTCCCTGAGCCTGGGGTCGCTCCGCTGTGAAGCAGGATGGTTGTGAGAACTCCAGGTGAGATAATGCAGCTAAAAATGCCCGACATGTAGCGTACATAGTAAGTTCTCCAAAATAAGAATAAAAAGGGACACACTCTTCATACGTGGAGCAACATGGACCTGAAAAACTTTGTGCTATGGGGGAAAGGTAAATACAAAAGGCCTCAGTCTGTATGGTTCCATGTATATGAAATTCTAGAAGAGGCAAAACTGTGGTGACCCAAAGCAGTTGCCTGGGATGGAATGCAAAGCAGCGGGAGGGAACTTTTGGGGGCTGATGGAACAATCCCATATCTTGATAGGAGTGGTGGTTATAAGACATGCAGTTGACAAAATTTATCTCACCATCGTGTCCACATGGGTGAATTGTAGTATATCTAAATTACACCTCAAAAACGGGGAGAAAAGAGTTAAAGTAGTTGCGAGGGATAGTTGAGGAATAAGGGACACGTTGGTTTACAAAATCTGAGACCTAAATGTGTGTTCTCTCTGAATGGAGGGGGTCCTCCTCCTCCAAGAATCCATGACGACCACCACTAGGAATGTGCACTGTACCAGACTCAGTTCATGCACCTCCGCAGATTTGCTCAGTCCCACCCCCAGGTCCCCTCTTAACCTCTTGCTCAGTGCAGAGGCCTCTGCTTCTGTGGCTTCCTCTTGGGACAGCGTCCCCCTGGTTCAGCACTGCCTCTCATACCATGGTTCTGAGGTAGGAGCCTCTGGCTCTTCCCATCAGTCCCAGACTCAGGTAAAAACCTTGCAGTGCAACATGCTCTGGCTTCCCAGGCAATAGCCTGGAGAGGTCATGTGACATACCCAGAAGAGCATCATGAGGCAAATTTGCACCAAAAAGGACAGAAAGCAAGAAGTAGCCAGCATATAAATTCCTCCCCCTTTTTCTCCATAGACAGGTCTCAAGACAAGATGGTTTTGTAGGGTTTGTCTGGAAGCTTTCCTTTGAGACTGAGCGATCAGCTCTACTTTCTTGTGAGGTTGTTTTCAGCTCAGTGACGTGCTGCCTTGTATTTGCTGCCTTTGCATTTCCCCTTACCCTTGCTGCCCTGGGATTGTACCTCCTAATAAAATCCTAGCACTTAAACTTGGCCTCAGGCTCTGCTTTCTAGGTAATCCTTTAGCAGCATTTGGGCTTTAGGTCTGTGCTTGACTGAAAATTTCGCAGCCGCAATAACAAACAAAATTAAGGGGTGTTTTTGGCTCTGGCTTACTGTCTTGTTAACCCTAAACTGCTACTTTAAAAGGCAACCAGTTAAGGGGCGCCTGGGTGGCGCAGTTGTTAAGTGTCTGCCTTCGGCTCAGGGCGTGATCCCGGCGTTATGGGATTGAGCCCCACATCAGGCTTCTCTGCTAGCAGCCTGCTTCTTCCTCTCCTACTCCCCCTGCCTGTGTTCCCTCTCTTGCTGGCTGTCTCTGCCAAATAAATAAATAAAATCTTTAAAAATAAATAAATAAATAAAAGGCAACCAGTTAAGACCAATACTGAATGCATAAATTTATATATACATGCCTCTGTTTAAAGTTGGTAGAGATAAAAGTTTGCTTTTCCATTTATTGGTTCCTAATGTCAAAGTTAATTTCTAGAGCACTGGCACTTATATATTTTAAACATTGGAAGCTTAAAAAACTTGAAATGCATGTAGGTGCAAAAGAAATATATGTATATTTCAAACATATATTCGAAACATGTTTTCCATCATGATCATAAAGTTACTAGTTGGGGGGTGTCTATGTTTTCGGTTTATTCATAAAGCCATGTTCTTTCCTAAAATTTTATGTCAAAGCCTTTTAAAGCAACTTTTTCTGGAATGCTTTGCAAAACACTTTTTCTTTACATTATTTTAATTTATTGAAGAGTAGTAAGTTTGTATATTTGATGATAACAGCCACTTGCTTTGTGGTCTGTTTTGCAACTTTGTCAGACCTTTCTCTTCCCTCCCACCTGGCTTGCCAACCATCTGTAACTTGATCAACAGTTATTTGAGATGGGACTGGCCAGGGTCATATGTTAGAAAGAACATTTCCACTTTCTTTCTTTCTTTTTTTTTTTTTTGAAGATTTTATTTATTTATTCGACAGAGAGAGAGGGAACACAAGCAGGGGGAGTGGAAGAGGAAGAAGCAGGCTCCTAGCGGAGGAGCCTGATGTGGGACTCGATCCCAGAACGCCGGGATCACGCCCTGAGCCAAAGGCAGACACTTAACCGCTGTGCCACCCAGGCGCCCCTCATTTCCACTTTCTTGACCACAAAATCCTTCCTTTCCTGACCGCTTAAATACTGTTACATAATCTACAAACACGTGGATCTGATGATCTTCTGCTACATATGTTTGCAGATGTCACACTTGGAAATCTACCTTTCTCACAATATTTTTTATTACTTCTTTTTATTGCTTATAATGTGGCTTATCAGAGTGTTAAAAAATTATTTTAGAAAAAATGTTCTGCCTGCATCTACGTCAGTGAATTGATTTTTGCAGAGAAAACTTTGTCATCCTCTCATGTGAACAGTTTTTAGTCTTTTCATTTGAAAAGTCTGCATTTCTATTTGGGATTAATTTCAGTTACAAGCAAATATGAAGCCAGGCTGGACACAGAAGGTATGTAAACACATATTCACAAAACAAAAAATCATTTGAACATATCTTCAGTCACAGGACACAGTATCAGAGGACATTCCGTTAAACAAATGTGAGCCACTCTTTAAGTCCTAGCACTTGATTCTTTTCAAATATATAAAGGCAGGGGCGCCTGGGTGGCTCAGTCGTTAAGCATCTGCCTTCGGCTCAGGGCGTGATCCCGGAGTTCTGGGATCGAGCCCCACATCAGGCTCCTCCGCTGGGAGCCTGCTTCTTCCTCTCCCACTCCCCCTGCTTGTGTTCCCTCTCTCACTGGCTATCTCTCTCTCTATCTGTCAAATAAATAAATAAAATCTTTAAAAAAAAAAAAATATATATATATATAGGCAGGTAACGTTCTAGTAAATGCACAGGTTTTATATATACAAATAGGTGTTCGCCCCTTCAGAATAGGCCGTAAGCTTGCTGCAATTGTATTTCCATGACTCAAACATTTAAAACATTCTTTAGAAATTTGCCACAGGAGACTGAGTCACATTTCTTTAAATGACATCATCCCATCAGTGATAGAAAATCTTCTTCCTCTGAGAATAGATTTAATTTTTAGAAATACCCAAAAGTCATTTGAAACCAGACCAACCTTAGTAACATTGTTCAAAAGGAGAAAATTCAACAAGAAAGAGTAAAAATAAGTGAACTAATACTTAACTTTAAGAAAAGGAGAATTAAGGAAAGATTGAAGCAGAAATCCGTGAATTAGAAAAAAAAGAACAGAATTATTGATCAATTCCAAAAGTAATTTTTTTGGAAAAAAATAGGAAGAAAGTAGAGAAATATCTGACAAATCTATTTAATAAAAGGAGAGAGAAAAAATATAAATTAAAAAGGAGAAAGGAGACATAATAGCTATGGAAAAGTTTTTGGTGTTTTTTTTTTAACTATATGAGAATACTATGTGTAGTTAGCTACGTGCTATTACATTTTCTTTCTGGAAAAACATAAATCACCCACATTGAATCAAGAAATAGAAAAAAAATAAGTAAATCAAAACCAGAGAAGAAATCAAAAACGGCTCAGCCCTGTAGGCAAATCTTTGCAAATTTTGAAAGATATATAATTCTCTTTCTAAATGCATAAAAATATAATAATTTAACCCATTTTATGAAGCAAATATAATTACTGTAAATCCTGTCAAAAATATTACAAAAAGTGCACTCAGAAACTACAAACTCATAAGAAAGTCAATGCCAAAATTCCCCTTGAAAATATGACAAAATCAGGGGCATCTGACTGGCTCAGTCGATGGAGCGTGTGACTCTTGATCTCGGGGTTGTGAGCTCGAGCCCCACATTAGGTGTAGAGATTACTTAAAAAATATAAAATCTTGGGGGCACCTGGGTGGCTCAGTCGGTTAAGTGTCCAACCCTTGGTTTCGGCTCAGGTCATGATCTCAAGATCATGGAATTGAGTCCTCTGTTGGGCTCCACACTCAGCAGAGTGTCTGCTTGAGGATTCTCTCTCTTCCTCTCCATCTGCCCCTCCCCACCCTGTCTCTCTGTCTCTCTCTCTCTCAAATCTTTAAAAATAAAGAAAATCTTAAAAAAGTATATGAGCAAATTAAATTCAATGAAGCTAAGTAATTTTTAACATGATCAGGTAGATTTTGTCCTAGAAATGCCAGGAATTTTAATAATACAATAATTGAAGTAACAAATCATGCATTTAGGTTACATATGAAAACCCCTATCATCTTAATAGGTGATAAAAATCTAACACTCCTAATGAAAACGACAACAAAATTTTTAAATTTTAAATTTTTAAATTTCTTGGTAAATACTAAACCAAGAGCTAATATCATATCCTTTAATAAAGTTTTATAAAAATAATAATGCTAATGGTAAGACACTCAAATTGTAAGGAAGAGGAGGAAGTGTAAAGTTAATTCCTCAACCTCCCATTACCGCCACTCCTCATTCTGTCTCCCAGAGGTGACCTCTATTAACTGTTTCTTATATATCCTTCCAGAAATTTCCCATGTACATAAAAGCATATGACCATCCACTTTGAAAAAAAGCAATCATACTCTACATATTGCTCTGTGCTTGCTATTTTCATCGTATAAAGTACCTTGGACATCGTCCCACATCAGCACATAGGTCTACCAAAATTTTTCATAAAGCTGACTTAGTGAGTATACCACAATTTTTCACTTACCTACTGGGAATATTTTGTCTAGTTTTCCACAATTATATACAGCTACAGTGAGCCTTCTTGAATATCTATGTGTGTTGGTGCTGGTGTAGGATTAATGCCTAGCAATGGAATTGCTGGACCCATTTTTGGATAGATATTTGCAAATTAGCATCTAGAAAGGCTAGATTAATTTATAAATGAACTAAGTGTATGCAAAAATGTTGACAGTTATTGAGGCTAGGTGACAGGCACATGAGAGATCGTTTTAGTATTCAGTCTACTTTTATGTGTAGTCTAATTTTATGTGTATTTTAAAATTTTAGTGCTTAATGATTTGACAAGAGAGCATTCTCATTAAAATCCAGTGTAAAGATGTCTGCTATCAATACTGTTCTTTAAAATTATGCTGAAATAATTCTGTAGTAAGACAAACAGAAATAGTAAGTAACATATTGAAAAGCAGAAGAAAATTTGCCTTTATTTGTAGATGATACTTTTGCCTGGAAAACTCAAGAGACTTGATTGAAAAGCTGTCATAACAATAAGTATTAAAAGTCAGTAACTTTTCCAGTGATCGAGCAATAACCTGTTGGGATATATGTATTTTTTTAAAGATCTATTTACATATAAATAGTATTGGCAAGAACTGGAAGGGATCTGTACAAAAAAAAAAGAGAAAGAGAGAGAGAACCACAAAAACAAGATTTGAATAGATTGAGAAATCTATTATGCTCCTAGAGAAAAGTATCTATTCCTTTATTTGCAACCTTAACCAAAATCCCAATAAGAATTTTTTTAAGTTGAAAAAAACTGTATTTCCACTTGGAGGAAAAAATAGGACTAGCCAGACTACTTTGAAAAGGAAGAGTAATAACAGGAGATTCATTGCACCAGATGTTAATAGATTCTGTAAAACTGCAATAATTACAATGATTTTGAACTACTGAGAAGAGATTGACAAACAGATTAATATTTCAGAAAAGAGAGCCATGAAAGAAAATTCAACATACCAATAAATGACACCTCAAGCAATGAGGAGAACATAGATTATTCAATAACTGGTACTAGCAAAACTGGCCAATCATCTGGGGGAAAAAAAATCAATTAGATGCTCATTTCATACTATGCACTGAAATATAACCTAGATAGATTAAAGGGACAGATGCAAAAATGAAGCTGTAAATGAGCTGAAAGAAAATAAAAGTGAATATTTAAGTGATTTTGGATGGGAAGAAACTAAACACAAAACAATGGAAGATATAATGTAGATTTATTTGCTTAAGCATTGAGAAAATCTATATGTCAAAAATTACAAACAATATTAATAAGTTGAGAAGTAGATATTTGTCTTAAATATTATAAAATGGCAGAGTTAGTATTTGTACCAAGATCCTTCAAAGCTTCAAAAACAAAATCCCATCAGTTTTCAGGCAACGGCAGCATCGTTGTATTAGGAGTTATGAGTTTATGTATTATACATTCAGATGCAACCACTTTGAAGAAAGTTCATTTGGAAGAATCATTTATCCCATTTTTAGAATGCTAGGTTTTTGTCATTTATATGTTTTGTTCTATTTGTTTCCATGTCATTTCATGTGATGATAGTTGGATTACAAATGCTTTTTGCCCACTTTCTTTTTCAAAAGCACCCCTAGGATATTGTGCTTCCTGTCTCCTCTGAAAGAGGTTCACTTGATTTATCTCATTACAAACCCAGGGGCAGATACTCTTACTCTCCCCATTTTCCAGATTATGAAGGGTTTATCTTTGTGGCTGTGAGTACAAATAGACAGCAAACTGAAATATCAAGATAAATCATTCAAAACAAAGTCATTGGAGGAGAAGCCAAAACAAGGGAACAAGATTTAAGAAAGAGGCGGCTGTTAGAAGTACCTGCCAGTTTATATGTGTGCTCAGCCAGGGTTCTTACCTCCTGCCCCAACCTTAGCTGTCACAGACAGACCATGCCCAAGGGATGTAGCCTAGCATTCCACAGTTCCTAAACGAGGACAGGTCCCCGAAGGCCCAGGTCTGGAGAGAGATGAAGTTGTAGACGTGAACGGATGCCTACACTTGTGCTAACACTTACTGGGGCTTAAAACAGGGACTGTTCCAGGCATGTTCTGACCTCGTAATATGCATGAATTGTCTCATGTAACCACCACCAAACGACCCCAGGATTTAGGTCCTTTATAATGTCCGTTTTCCACATTAAGAAACTGGCGTCCAGAAAAGTTGAGTAGCTTGCTCAAGTTTTCACAGCTAGAAAATAGTATTTGAGCCAGGCAGTCGGAGCTGGAGCCCAAGCTCTGTGGCCACATGTAACCATGTATAAAGTCCTTTCATCCACAGGAGCTCCTTTGACCCTCACAACTTTGTGAAGTCAGGAAAAATTCTCCCCAGTTTACACTAAGGCAGTGGGGAAGCCAGAAATAAATGGGTTATTGGAATTAGTAATCTTTTTTTTTTTTAATGGTCTGAGAGAAGCTGACAGCAGAGCATGGATGAGCATGTGATGAGAAATGACTGCAGGGAAAACAAGCCTTCGAAGGCTTGGATCAGAGAGAAGCGCCCTCAGCTTTAAGGAGGTTCAGCACAAGCTGCATGGACGGGAGGGGAGCTGGGAACAGGCAAGCAGAGGTTATCCTGGCACAGTTAGCTCGGGAGCCATCAGGTTTATAACGATGCGAGATGATAAACAGTGAAAGAAATCACATCCATCACGTTGAACTCGTCTACCTTCCTGAAATACTAGCTCCTACTCCATGTCACTGTTGGTCTAAGAATCCTTGTTAATTTATGTCTCTGTTTATGTACCTGGCCTTTGCTAGTTCAGATAACAAGGCTAGAAGTTGTGTAAACCACCAAAACGAAGCTCCCATTGCACAATAGGATTTTCACCCGGTTTTTAAATACAATCATGGTAATAAAGCTTAGACAAATACTTTAAGAATTTCCTTTCCTAGAACCAAAATAGTTATTAGTTAACTTCTGAACTCATTGCTTGCTTTTTGACTACACTATTTTTTGTTCTGCAATGTTGCAAATACAAAGGAACTTCTCAAGAAGCATACATGTTCTGAGAAATTTTTATAAAATAATCCATGTTACATGCACTGGAACTGTATTTAAAAGCAGGGAAATAAGAAGTTCTTTTGCTATGTGACTCTCACCTTATCTGATTTTGTTCAAGTCTGAATTGATAGGTATCAAAAAAGATCAATATATCCTAAACTCACTTCAAAATATCCTTAAAGTCAGTATGCACCATCAACTACAAGGGAAATTCTTTTACCTACTGTAAATTACGGTATTAACTTCAAGTTTTATGTAATGGTATATCAGTATCATAAGATTTGTCCAAAGAACATTATCTCTTTACATTTTCGTAAATAATTTCCATCTAAATCGTCTCTCAAAAGTGAGTAAATTCCACGTAGTAAGTCCTTCCTAACTTCCCTTTCCTGCTCCAAACACAACATTCTATAATTTTTGGCCATCAGAATCTTTCAGTGACCTGTAGCAACCAAACAGGTTTCTGGTATTTGATCTCAAATAGTTAAAAAAAAGGGGGGGGGGGAATTGTTCAGACTAAAATATTTGGCTATGCCTCAGGGGAAAAAAATAAAAGGCACTCTTAATCCATGGTTCTAACAAAATTGTTCTGATTTTTTTTTTATTATTGCTGGTGCTGGCATGAATGAAATGTAGGATGATTCATCTCATGAGAATTTGAACGCTGGTGGAAAACTGCACAGAAAATCCAGGTGAGTTGAAAGAGAACGAGATCAGGGATTTGTGAGAAAATTCAGTCAGAAACCGAAGAGAGGCTCTGTGAATGCAGGAAAACAAACCTAGCCGGCTGGAACTCTTAATATTTGAAGCCCGCTAAAGGCCAGTGACATAGGACACCAGGAGGGCAGAAAAGCCGAGGGTGAAAAGTTTCTGAGCGGGCTATTAAATAGATGTAACTCACGGACGAGCGTGCCCATGTGGGATTTTAATTACTCAGACATCTGTTTAGCAAAGTGTACTACTAAATAGCGATCAAATACAGAGATCAAATTACGTGGGGAGGAGAGTGGAGATGACATTCATGACTCAGAAAGGAGAGCTATCGGCCAGGGGAAAATCAATCCCGGCTTTACATCTCACCAACAGAGAAGCAATTATTTTAGATGTGGGGCTGGTTAGCATCCTAGGTCATGAATTTAATTAAATATCCCTCGAGTGGCAGAAAACAGAACAAACCACTGTATTTAACTGTCAGTAAGACATGCTGCAAATAAATGGTCCAAATTCCTCCTCTCTTCCTTCCCTCCTCCCACAGAGATTTGGTGTAGTTTTCTCTTAAATCCACAGCTCTCTTGCCTTTCCTAATTTAGCCCGCCCTTCCAGTGGAGCCCGTAAACTCCTCTAAGTAGACGGCTTGAGCCAGAGGCAGAATTTGACTTCCCCATTTTCACAATGAGATGCTTGGGAAGATGGAGAGAAGGGGCAGGGATTCAGTCCCTGTTCGAGTTCCTTCCTCAGGCTCAAAGAAAACGGCTGATAATTCAGAGAAATAATCCTGGAATCAGAAGAATCCTGTGGCCCCCTTGTTGGCAGTTAGCACCTTGGAAAGAAAAGAAGCTGAGGGAGGGAGACTCGAAACAAGTAGTTGGAGCAAGAACTGTCGGAGAGATTCCTAAGCAGAGAGGAGAGGAAGAGAAGACATTCAGCTTTTAAAAAGACTATTTAAAACCCACCCTTCCTGGGCGCTGCCCCTTGCAGCCCTCTGCTGAGCTCCAGCCAGCGGTCCACGTGCGGCCCCTTGCCTGGAGCTGAAGAAAGGTGGTTCTTTTTAGAGCCTTCGCCCCAACTCTCCACTCAGCTTTCCTCCCCGCATCCCACCACTTCCTTCAGTGACACCATCATTCTCCCAGCAACAAGCTTAAGCTGGACACTGGTTTCCTCTAAAGTGCTTTTCTTCTGTTTGCAAATAACAGAAACCAACTGGAGAGAACCTAAGTGAAAGTGGAAATTTACTGGAAGGATACTCAGGATCTCGTGGAATCCAGGGAAGATTGGAACAACCAAGCCTTCCTCTGGGACACTTGGCCCAGGAAGTCCCCTGGTTCCTCCAAAGCCCAGCATCAGCGGCTCAGCCCCCAGCCCCCACTCACTGGCCCTCTGCGTCAAAGCCGAAATTCCCGGTAGAGTTTGATTCACACGCAGGGAGTGTGTATTCCAGCTCACACAGTTTAGTCAACTCAGAATTATCCTATATGTGGGTTCATGCCTTTGAAACTGGTCCTTTCCGCTATCATCTCAAAGTCCTAAGAAGAACTACTTGAGGCAGCGCTAACTTGAGCTGAGCGGCTGTGGCTAACAATACAGCCAGCTTCCCATGCCCGGTGTAAACAGAGTGGCAGCAGCCCGGAAAGAGTGCAGCTTGAAAAGAGCCCATTCTTGCTCGGGCAGGCTACTTTCCGAGTGTCCTGGCCAAGGTCCCTGCTGCCAACAGCCAGCAGAGCTCAAGGAGCTCTGCAGTGACTCTGTATTGATCTCCTGAGTGCCAGGCAGCCATGCTAAGTGGTATGTTGGATACAGAGGTGAATGTTTCCTGACCTCGCGGTGCTGAAACCCAGACCTGTATCTCTTGTGTGAGTAGCAATCTAAAGACTTCTAAGAAAAATTTGCCGCATGAATACTGTTTAACTTCCTTCCTACTCCCACCCCCACTCCTGCCCTTGGATGAGAAACCCAAATTTGCCTGAGCTGTAAGGCAACCTCATCGTAAATGAGGTCAAGATTTTGCCCCTTAGAGTCAGAGGCTTCGTTAGGCTAAATCAAGGAGAACCGAGATGACTTTACAATTGACCACAGCCAGGTGTCACTTACTTGTATGATGTGACTTGGGGGTATGATGTTGCGTGGGTGTGGAATTACTTTTGGAAATACAACTGATGTTTTCTTCCCCATCTGAGTAAGTTGGGAGCTTCTGATTAGCAAGAGCTACTGAGGCCAAAGAGAGGCCAGCCAGGGTTAAACGTGCAAAGTGTCTGAAACCGTGGTTTGGGTTTAGATCTGAGAACATTTGATGCTCTGGTTTGGTTTGATTCCAATTTAAACAAGTTGCCTAAGTGTTCTTAAATTTTGGGGGGGTTCGACTTAAGGTGTTAATTTTAAGAGTTAGCAAATTATTAAGGCTCATTCAGGTTGTGGGTTGAGTATTTAATTCAGTTCATATTTGTGGTAAGGACAGAAAAGGTCTGCCTAGGAAAGAGCTGCCGCTGGGGAATGGGTGCGTTGGCCCTTGGCCTTGAAGAGGAGCGTCCATTACAGTTCATCCCTTGTGCTGCTTTCCTTGTTTTACTGAAGTGTAGTCAACACTCAGTGTTGCATTAGCTTCAGGTGTACGACACAGCAACTCAACACCTCTGTGCATGATGCTGTGCTCACTACCGGCGTAGCGGCCATCTGGCCCCGTACCACGCTGTTACAGTACGGCTGACTATATTCCGTATGCTCTTCCTCTCCTCCCTGGGACTTAGTCAGCCCGTGGCTGGAAGCCTGGACCTCCCTCTCCCCGTCACCCATTTTGCCCAGCCCCTCACCCTTCCCCCTTCTGACAACCATCAGTTTGTTCTCTGGATTTGTGGGTCTGTTTCTGCTTTTTGTGTGTTTCTTTGTTCGTTTGTTTTGTTTTTTAGATTCTCTGTATAAGTGAGATCATATGGTATTTGTACTCTTTAGGTCCAACCATGTTGTCGCAATTGGCATGATTTCATTCTTTTTTATAGCTGAGTAATATTCCAGTGTGTGTATATACGTGTATGTCATGTGAGTGTATATATATATATATTTTTATATATATATATATATATATATGCACACACACACTCCATTCATGTGTTGATGGACACTTGGGTGGCTTCCATATCTTGCCTGTTGTAAACAATGTTGCAGTAAACATAGGGGTGCATATATCTTTTCAAATTAGTGTTTTCATTTTCTTTGTATAAATACTCAGAAGTGGAATTACTGGATCACATGGTAGTTCTAGTTTTAGTTTTTTGAGGAACCCCCACACTGTCTTCCACAGCGGCTGCACCAGTTTGCACTCCCACCAACAGTCCAAGAGTTACTCCTTCTCCACATCCTCACCAACACTTGTTATTTCTTGTCCTTTTGTTTCTAGCCATTCTGACAGGTGTGAGGTGATAACTCATTGTGGTTTGGATTTGCGTTTCCCTGGGGATGAGTGATGGTGAGCGTCTTTTCATGTGCCACCGTTTCTCATAGTAAGTTCATCCACCTAATAACCAGCAACTCTAGGATTCTCGTTGGCCTTTATTGCCAGGGAAACTTTCAAGAAGGTTTGTGGGCAAACTACAGTCACTACCGCTGCAACGGATCTCAAGCCCTCAGTAACTGACACTTTATTTCCTTCTCCACCACCCCTTCTAGATTTGCCTCGCTAGCACCCATGCTGGTCTAGGCATATTGCCTGGTAGGGTGACCCAGACCCTCATCTCCAAGAGTCTTAGGACCTGGTCACCATTGCCGTCTCAGATCATGGCTTCTGTTCTTGTCCGATTACTGGTAAAACTGGGCATGGGCGCATCGGGAGACTCGGCTGGATCGTTTGTGCACCACACATTGTTCCCTCTCTGCTTTCTGTAACAGAGCTCTACCGCCTCCTGATCGTCGGGGTCAATGATCTCTGCTAGCTTAGTCACTCCTTTGCTTCCTGCTGGTCTCGCGGCATAAGGAGACTGAAGTGGCTTGAGTTGCAGCTATAGTATAAAATACAGTGGGGCTCTGTGTCCACTGATGACGTATTATCCCTCTGAGAACAAGACCTCTTGACCCACAGAATCTAAAGTTTTGGGGACAGGAAGCACAAATTTCCAAGTGTACCCCTGGGAATGCCACCTACTTTCCGCCATGGTTCCTGGACCCATCTATTCTACCTACTGGGGACACAGTACCATCTCATGGTTACTGATTTAGGATGGCATCTCAACCTCAGCGTGTATCATCGCCTAGCTGGAGCCTCAGCTGTGTCTTCGAGAGCCCATTCCACCATTCTGCCGTGCCGGTGGCCGAGGATGCGGTGTGGGATTGGACCGCTGTACTAGCGTACTCTTTGGTCCAAAGCAGTGTTGTATGGGATCCTGTGTCAGTAGATCAAACATTCTTACTCCTCACATGGTGATGGTGGCTGGGTCCCGTGGATAGGAAAGGAAAACTCATTCTTAGCATATATAACCCTAGTCTAGGTGAATCCCTGCTTGTTCCAGAGTAAAAGAGGTCTCCTGTAGTCCATTTGCCTCCAGATGGTTGGTTGGTTGGTTGGCTGCCTTGGGGATGGTGTTGTAACTGGGGGGGTCAGAAGTCATTTCTCTGATTGACAGGTTGGCTATTTGGCAGCAGCAGTGGCTGGACCAGCCTTGGTGAGTCGAAGCCCTATTCACAGCCACTGTCCCTATCGCCACGGCTACTGCACTGAAACACCCGTTAGTGCCCACACTACGATAGCTGATGGGACTGGCTGATGTCCGTGGCTGGGTGGTGAGCGTTGCTTAGTGCCTTTCTGATCAAAGCGCTTAGGGCACTTTGATATGCATGAACCTGGGACACAACCTTATTCACACTTTGTGTCCACACCTTATCCATGATATTCTTTCTCCGTCCAAGCCTCTGGCCAAATTGCCGCTCCGTTTACCACTGTCCATGAGCCTGTGTGTATTCTTACCTTGAACTATTCTTGTTTCCACGCAAAGCAGACAACCAGGGGCTTCGCCAGCAACTCCCCCTGACCGCTCTCTCCCAGGGTCCCCCTAGTAGGCTGCAGGGCAGCAGCTTCTCTTTTTGGCTTGCAGTCTTGTGCTGAGCCAACCCAGCTGTAAACAAAGGTTGGCCTTTCTCCTCTCTGTCAGCTGGCCCTAAGACACACCCCGTGCAGCCGTAGTCGTGAGCTAGTTGTGAACCCAGAGTTGTGAATGCCAGCTCAGTAGTGGGAGAAGACACGGAGATCCGGACCACCAGCTGGAACAACTGACTTGTGCCCTCTGGCCCTCCTCCCCATGCCCAGTCCTGGGTCTTACACTCCCATTTTATGATGGATTGCTGCTGGGCCCACCCAAATCATGACCTGCTGGGTCTGATAGAACCAAGCCCGTGTTTATCTCTGGTTGCAAAGTTACTTGATATCCCATGGTCAGACCTTGTCTCAATCAGGGCCATCAGTCTATAAGAACTTCTTTTCAAATGGTATAAAGTTCTTTACTACAGATGGAATGACCTTGATCCCAAATCCCAGGAGCCTCTGCTGTGGTTCCTTTATTGGGATTAGCAGTAACTCTGCATAGCATTTCCCACCACAGATCCCTCCATTACCACAGGCCTGCTCAGTGATCTGGTGGGGCTCCTTGCCCGGGGGCCTAGCCCTGCTGCAGTGCCTGTCACCCAGGAAAAGGGCGGGGGCAGGATTTTGAAGTGCATGGGAAATAGCCACTGAATACACTTAGTCAGGCGTTTCAGGCTCCATCCTCATCGTGACCAGCCCGTCCTTCAGTCAGTTGGCTCCAGATCTGGGAAACGGGGCAAGTGACCATGACTAAGCTGCCCTGAGCCTACTGACCATCCATTTTTCATTTATTTTTATTTTATAAACCGATACCCTTATTGACTACCTCTAGAAACGCTGAGTTCCTTTAACTGCCTTCATGGCTGTCTACGGATTGGATCCTGGTTGCCACTCCAGTTTTGCGGCTCATGGCGATAATTGCACACCCCTTGCTTCTGACAGTTAAGTATTCACCTGGCCTCTATTATTTCAGGACCCCATCATCCCTCTTAAGGAGCTCAGTTTTATAACACTGTCTCCACCAGTCAACCCTGGCATAGGAAGAGCGTTACTACTGAGATTCTCAATGGTCATTACCCTCTGAACAGTTCATTTCCTGCCACCTCGGTAACTGGTGTGTTCTCTGGGCTTCTCTTAGAAGTGGGTTTTGCAGTCCTATCTAGGGGATGCGCAGCAGCGTGCCCATCCCCGCGTCATTTGTTATCTCCCCCCACCCCATCTGCCATGGCAGTTGCAGCATTTCCACTTCACTTACTGTGGGAAGTCACTTCCTCCAAACTTCCAAGAGCTATCCCAGCACCTAGGGTCCTTGCCAAGGAGATAAATCCTCTGTCCTGGGAGAGTGTTCCCATTACCAGTAAACTCTCCCTTACCCAACTGTAGTCAATCTTCTTCACGATTGTACTGCTAGGTATGAAAATGAGCCAGATTTTTTACTTTTGTGTACAAAATGTCCTACAATGATCCCTTCAAGAAAGGCTGTTTGGCTAGAAGAGAGAGTCATCCGTCATATCCCAGCCCAGGTTCTGGGATGAAGAAAGGTGAACAGAGTCCCAGCAGAGTTCCCTTCCAGAGATCTGCCATCTTGCAATAACAATGTAATATTCTGAAACCAATTTTTTAAATCAAGATTAAAATGCTATATAGATTATTCCAAAACATACATTGATTTTGCATATATACGTCCCCATTTGGTCTTTTGGTTTTTATAAATGCCAGAATAATGGCTTAATTAGTATCTCTGCTAACTTAAATTGAAGGTTTTACTGTAGAACATACTTTTCTGTATGGGAAGTGGGAAGCAGGGGAAGTAGTAAGCTCAAATGTTTCCAGGCTTTGTAACAAAATAGAGAAAAACTATTTATAGAGATTAACTTTGACTCCTTGATTTTTTTTTTTAATGAATTGCTTCATACAATAGCATTGTTTATCTGGAATTCCCTTCCAAACCCCATTTACAAAAGTGAAAAGAAGAGTAGCAAATATGATCTACTGAGCACTTATGTGCGCAGTTGTGCAGGTTGTGTACTGCACAAGGGCACCTGCACATCTAAGGGGATGTGGTTCACATCATAGAAATCATGGATTTGCATATTTACTAAGAGAATTTTCCAGCAGATGGCAGTAAAGTGTCTTAGTGTAAAAGTCAGATTATTACAACAATTTCTGCTAGGTGAAAGTAAAGTGTCTTGAGGACAGTGCATCTTTTTCTAATTACACAAAGATACCATATAGTTAGTGCTGTCACTGCTTACTACATGCCAGGCCCTGTGCTCATTCACCCTGTTTAGTCCTCAGGAGCCTATAAAATGGGTACTACTGGTAACTTGCTGAAGGCCACTGAGTCAGGGTATAGCAGTTTTGAGATTCTAAAATGGGTCCCTAATTCTAGAGCCTGTGCTCTTCTGCACTAAATGATGGTTTTTCAAGGGCGCCTGCATGGCTCAGTCGGTAAAGTGTTTGCCTTTGGTTCAGGTCATGATCTCAGGATCCTGGGATCGAGTCCCAAGTCGGGCTCCCTGCCCAGCAGAAAGCCTGCTTCTCCTTCTCCCTCTCCCTGTCGCTCTCCCTGTTTGTGCTTTCTCTCTGTCAAATAAATAAATAAATAAATAATCCTAAAAAGGAAGGAAGGAAGGTCTTTCAGAAAAGTAAGGTGTAGGGACTTGAAGACACGTGACCAGAGAGAGCTGCTCGGCCGTGCTGCTCAGGCCGGCCGGCACTGGTGCTACTGCACGCTTGCCACAGTGCTGGGTGCCACCGGGGACGGAAGAGCACGGGGCACACTTCATCCAAGAAAAAGGTCATACTTGAGTTTGTGAAGAAAGAAAAAAAAATGGGAGAAGGATGACATTCTCTTTGGAATTTTAATTACATTTGTGTGATTTAAACTATATCTGCTACAGAAATTCAAAAAGCAGAGAGCTCAATACAGGTTACAGTAGTTCTCAAAGGACTGGACTTCTTTATATCCAAAAACACTTTGAGTAAATACTTACCATCAGTAATGTATACATTCTATATTTTAGTATAAATTTTAGCAGGATTGCATTACCACCAATTCTGTATACATGGGGAAAATTATAGGCTTTATTTAATATATAAATATCTACACCAACCCACCTTGCAAATGATATATTTTCTGTAATATTCTTGATCCAGTGTTGTAAAACTGATAAAGCATAAGCAGCACTCAATGTAAAATCTCTGTAACATTTAGGGGCGCCTGAGTGGCTCAGTCGGTTAAACATCCAACTCTTGATTTCAGCTGAGGTCATGATTTTAGGGTCCTGAGATTGAGCCTCACATTGGGCTCTGTACTGGGCGTGGAGCCTGCTTAAGATTCTCTCTCTTCCTCTCCTTTTGCCCCTCCCCCCCCCCGCCATATGCACTCTCTCTAAAAAAACAAAAAGAATAAAATCTTTGTAGCATTCACAAAGTCATAGCTTCAGGTACGAAGAGAAAATAAAAAGACATTAAACTTCATGGTCTATTTTATAGAATCACTTATGAAATTATGAAATAAAATGTCTGCTAAAAAAAAACAAAAAATATAAAAGAAAAAATCTCTATAACAAATACTAGTCAATCATTAACAAAAGGAGCCCATTTGTAAATATTTTATATTGATCCTTAATTTACCACCAAGGAGACCTTTCCCCTATTAGACCCACTGAAATAAAAAAAGTGAAAAAGCTCCATCTTCTGTGAAACAAGCTATTAAAACTTTTGCTCTTTATTTTAAAATAGCATGGATAGCATGAATACACTTTTCTAAGTTTTTTTTATCTGTACAAAGGCTCAGGGAGGTATCTAGGATTATGTCAGCTTATTAATGACCATTATTTTCTGGGTTGTGAGATTTGGAGTGATGGTTTTGCTTTATTCTTTATCCTTTCCTATATTTCCTTAATTTTTTAAAAGATTACTTACTCAAATACAATAAAACTTACCATTTTTTTTTTTTAAGATTTTATTTATTTATTCGACAGAGATAGAGACAGCCAGCGAGAGAGGGAACACAGGCAGGGGGAGTGGGAGAGGAAGAAGCAGGCTCCCAGCAGAGGACTCTGGGATCACGCCCTGAGCCGAAGGCAGACGCTTAACGACTGAGCCACCCAGGCACCCCTGAGCCACCCAGGCGCCCCAACTTACCATTCTTTAAAGCAATATCACTGAATATTATCTAATTTTATGCCCTGTGAAGTCCTCTTAAAAACAAAACAGAAGTGGGCACCTGGGTGGCACAGTCGGTTAAGCACCAGACTCTTCGTTTCGACTCAGGTCGTCATCCGGGGGTTCTGAGACTGAGCCCTGTGTGGGGCTCCGTGCTCAGTGTGGAGTCTGCTTAAAAAATTCTCGCTCCCTCTCCCTCTCCCCTCCCACTCTCGCTCTTTCTCTCTCTCAAATAAATACATAAATCTTTTTTTAAAAAAAAAACATGTTTTCATATTACTAGAAAAATAATTGCATAGACAAATAATATTTTAAAATAAGTCCAAAGTCCCTTAACGGACTGATAAATGTAAGAGTTACAGTTATGACTGTCATTTAATCCTTTTAATCTCTGAAACAGAATAGCCACAAATCAATATTCTCTAGACAGTGATATTTTGTGGGAAGCCTGCTTCTCCCTCTCCCCCTCCCCCTGCATGTGATCCCTCTCTCACTGTCTCTCTCTGTCAAATAAAAATCTTTAAAAAAAAAAAACTTGAAAAGAAAAACAGGACAACTTCCTGTAAATATGAAACTGTCATTTGCTTTTACGTGAAATATGCCTGTTTTGTGTTCAGTGTCTCCTGCCTATTTTACTCCCTGGGTCTGGGCAAATGTGTTTATATTAGAAAACTCTATGAGGACGGGCAGTGTAGCTTTTCTTTATCATAATTATCTGGTATCAGCTCCACTTACCTAAAAGGATGGGGCCTGATGTGCCCAATTGCTGGCCAGAATGTGTGATCTGTTGTTGACTGTCAAGATTCCCCTTAGATCATATATCAATTTGCACAGAATAGAACAGTTTACAAAACTGTTACCTGCATCACTGGAGGCTAATTCATAAGCATCTTATGAGTAAGCTGAACAAGAATTATCACCCCTTACTATGTAACAGATACAACTAGAACCTAGATTTTCAACATCTCTTTTCAGCACCACTGATATGCACCTGTTTTCATAACGAGCGAACTGTATGAATAATAAGTTTCAACCAATAATTACATTCAAGCATCTTTTTCCTGAAATGAAGTCCTAAAAATAAACTGCTGTTTATATAAGCTAAACAAGATATCCTAATGATAGTTGAATTTTAAATAAACTGCAGAAGGGAGAGAGAGCAGTGAGACAGGGTTGGTCTGCCTGGAGAATGGGAATGGACAAAATCCAAACCAGGAGTGAAAATGTCAAAGAGAATACCACCAATGAGAGACACTATTTTGCTCTAGCCCAAATAGAAAAGATTTTTAAAAAAAATTTTTTAAAGTCTCATAGTAGACTTTCCTAAAAATAAAGCAAGCTTCATTTTGCTTTAAGTGTTTTAAATTAAGAAACATTTCATAGCATATATTTTCCAAATTTCATGATAAAATAGACCATTCATCCAAACACTATTAAATATTTTATTTCTTTGTTAGCTTAATACTATTTGATAAGTATGAAATGATGTATGAAGTGAAAAACTTCCACTACATCAACATACAATGGCAAGAAGTAATAATAGGAAAGTCACCATTCCCAAAACAGCTGTGCAGGTTTCATTCCAGATAGACTAGTTTTTGTCACCACCAACATGGCCATCGAAAAAAAATCATTCTAAGGAAGAAACATGAAAACTACCTTTATTTTCTCAGATTGTTAAAAGGTTCGGAAGAGAAGCTGGGCAGGCATGAAGAGAATGGAAAGCTACACACCTGAAAATAAAAGTTATTTTCTTATGCAATACATCAAAGAGATTACTGCAAGGAAACAAAGTAGGCCCCGAAGGTATTCAAAAGTCAAATTGCAAGCAATCCTAGGCCTATATAAGGCAAAAAGAAGTGAGACAATCTTGGGTATGATTGAAGTTTAATTTAAAAAGATGCAACAAAGTTATGCACTGTTAGGAAATGATGACAGAGATGAATTCAGAAAATACCAAAATTAGATGGGCAAGTTCTTTGGGGGGGGGGGGAGGAATCCAAGAAGGAAACCTGAAAGCTGGCCAGATTGGGAACAGTGTGGCCTAGGGGCTCTCTGGTGGTCTTTCACCTCCTCTCCAGGCCTCCAGGGAATATCACTGTAAGGAATGTCCTTCTAGATCAAAAGACAGAAAGACAGACATACACACACCAACTAACCAAGACTTTTAAACGTAATCATGTAATCCCCAAGGTCAGAAGTACACCACAAGACAAAAATGCAAAGGAGAGTCTGATGTTTTTATTTAAAATTTTATTGAAACTCCCTCTCACTCCCTTTCAGCTCTCTAAGTGAAAATGCATGCAAAGTCCAAGTCTGGTGGTATTCTTTTTAAATTATTTCTTAAATCCCTGAAAATGTGCCTTTTGAAACTTGGGGAAGTGAAGCGAGGACAGGGTATACTGAGGACCCATTTTATTTGCCTGCTTTCTTGTTTATTCATGAGCAGGGCTAGACTAAGAAACCTTTCAATGAAATGGGGAGCATGTCTGTAGTGTAATAATGCTTAATATTGACTTCCTCCCTCTCCAGACCCATGAAAGGTAAGGAACAGTTTCAGGGAGGTGAGAGAAGAGCTTAGAAAATTTGGCATGAACACGAGAGCTTCCTGAGTTATTAGGAGAACCTGACAGGGTGTCCAGAGAGTCCCTGTGCTTGGATAACGCACTGATGGAAAGAGCATCAGAGTCTCTTCAGGTGCCACATACTTCTGTCATTAGTTTCTTCTCTTGGCTATTTCCCCTTCTACGTCCTGCTGAGGAATGTGCAAGGCCAGTTTTCCTTGCCTATGTCTAGGAGGAATTGGCCAAAGTAACTAAAAGTTTTCGACACCATCTTTCATCTATATGTAGTTGGAGGTGTGAGTGTTTGAGGGCTGTGGAGAGGGGTTTACTAGAACAAAAACAAATGTCTTAACACCCTTCAGTGTCTTCTAAAAATTTACCCTGAGGGCAAATCCTATGCAGATGACCAGTAGTTCCTCATCTATCCAGGCCACTAATTTTTTTAAGTATTACATAAATTTAGAAAATATTATCCAAATGTATTTCACACTGAATGAATCTAGAATGTACTTAGTTCAAATATTTAGAAAGAGCTTTAACAACTGTCATTCATAACTACTGCATTGTGAATTCGAGTATAAAAACAGAACTTTGCTTAGTTAGTAAGTGGTTGATAGCTGTCCACTCTCTGCAGAAGTGTATCTGAATATCCAGGGGAATAATACCTGAAAAAGCAAATTTTCTATTAGATACTTAGGAAAAGATTCAGCACAGCAAGCACAAAAGATTCCATATAAGATATTTATCTAAATTAATTCTATCAGTGAAAGCTCAAACATACTCGGAATAGTTACGCTCCAGTAATGCTTTGTGCATCGGGTTAGAGGCTGTCAAGGAGGAGAACACCAGCTCACGGGACTGTGCTGGATAAATAGCGAAACACTGACGGGAGATTAATGTAGTGGCACAGAAGGGGTATTTTCAAAGCCAGATACTTGGATCCAGTGATAGTATTTTATTACAGAGACTCTTTTTATTATGTTAAATGACTGATGTTGCTTTAATGATCATAGCTAATAGGTTTTTTCATAAATTAGCCATCACTAATCAATGACTGCCTTCTGATTGCCTTACAGATTATTCTCACTATATGTCTTAATCAGATCTGGTCACCAATAAAAACAAAAATTTCTGGGAGTATAATTCACATTAAAGAACTATTTAATAAATGGTTTACACATATCCCACTGTACAAACTTAGGAAATTAGTCATTTTCATTGATTTGGGGCATCCATAGTACTAAAATTTATATTTAAAAATTGAACATTTTAGAGGGGCGCCTGGGTGGCACAGCGGTTAAGCGTCTGCCTTCGGCTCAGGGCGTGATCCCGGCGTTACGGGATCGAGCCCCACATCAGGCTCTTCGGCTATGAGCCTGCTTCTTCCTCTCCCACTCCCCCTGCTTGTGTTCCCTCTCTCGCTGGCTGTCTCTATCTCTGTCAAATGAATAAATAAATAAAATCTTTAAAAAAAAATTGAACATTTTATAAAATAGATAGTATGAAAGCATTAAATATATTGATTAATGCATTATGAAATGCTTCATACTATGGAAAGAATTTATATGCACATAAAAGTACGTCAAATAAAATTTGGCAGTCATTATAGAATATAATAAACAGACAATCTAAGTGTAATTTAAAATTTTCCAAAACACTCAAAATAATTAAACTTCCTAAGGTATTCTCTCCAGATAAAATCTAATGTTTAAGATTTGCTTTGTCCTTGTTAGTTATCTTTACTTATTCTCAGATGCTTGACTTAAAAACTCACAACTTATATTACACTAATTTCTCCCACAATTCGTCAAGTAGAGGTGAACAAGACAGAATAGTATTTTCTCAATAGTGTATTTCTAGGCGGTCCTAGTTAAATGGACACATACATACATACATACAATTTACCCTAAAGAATGTTTCTCCTCTAAAGGCCTCCTACCCTTGAAAAAACTGTCCTTCAACAGTGTCTCTTTGAAGTCCTCTTACACTGAGGAAGTCACAACTGTTTCTCTGAGTTAGTCACAAATTTTAAACAGGCCTCACCCTCCTAGGCCTGATAAATGGGTCAGATACAAGATAGGTACTTTTTATGTAAATGGTAAGAAGTAGATTTAGAAAAACCAAAACTTTAAAAATTGTGCTGTTTCACGTGGTAGCCACTAGCTACATGTGACTATTGAGCATTAGAAATATGGCTAGAGTGACTGAAGGGTAAAAAAAATATAAAAACTGATACTCAATTCAGTTATTTTAGGTGAAACTTTTTGAGAGAGAGCGCGCAGGCGCACACACTCGCTCGCGCTAGTGGGCGGAGGGACAGAGGAAGAGGGAGAGAGAGAATTTTCAGCAGGCCTATGCCCAGCCCATGTGGGGCTCCATCTGACAACCTTGAGATCATGACCTGAGCCAAAATCAAGAGTCGGGCACTTAACCCACTGAGCCACCCAAGTGCCCCCAGTTGAAACTTTTAGGTGTCTTTGGAACAACTTGTGAATCTACATTTTCAACTGTAAACTTTATATAATCCAAATACAGATAAGTGTTTCTAATAAAAGTTAGCATCTGAACTGAGGTGAACTGGAAGTGATAAAATACCTACCAGATTTCAAAAAATCTGATATAAAAATTATATAGCTCATTAATAATTTTTTATATTGATTACAATATAGTCTAGTCTAGGCAGAGATCCAGAACACAGAGTTCTAAAAATACCTCTGGCTGTGGAATGGGCTAGGATTAGAACTCAGGCCTCTAACATCTAGGCCTGAGCCCCTTTCTGCCCATCACACTAGCCACCTTTATTAGAGATCTTGAAAGATTACCAAAACTGTAAGGCAATATGAAATAAATGTTTAGGCTGATAAGAGTTGAAAGAATGTATCCATTGATAACCCGTCTTATAAAGAATAATTAGTTCTAAAATAGTCACCAAGTGATTCTTGAGAATTATATGATTACAAAAATAAAACCATTCTGAGCTTATATTTGTCCATTTTCATAGACAATGTTTCAAAGATTTCTACAAAACACCTCTAAGTTCTATAGAACCTAATGCCTTAAAAACATAAGAACCATGAAATGTCAGCTCATCAGAATTCTTCATGATAAGTAGCCAAGTTTTAAAATGAAATCCTAGATCACAGAATGTGAGGTTAAAATTTTGCAACGGTATTTTGACAAAGCACCAGATTAAATTCTAATATGACAGAGTTTTCATTTTCCCCTAGTGTTCTGTAACATAATTCTAGAAAGGAGTGAAAGAAGACTTCTGTTCAAGAAAGTACCTTATTGCTGGTTAATTCTAATAGGTCATTCCATTTTGAGCCCTTAGCTTTGTAAATTTTTTTTCTATAATTTTGTTTATTTTAGAAAATTACATTGAAATCTATTTTAAACTTAAATAAAATAGCATTCTCCCTGAAGGGAAGAATGTATGCAAATTAACTTTATCTTCTTTTCCCGATAAAAGATTTTCATATTTTCTTCATTTAGTAGTTTCACACATATTTTATATAAGCTTTTTTGTATATTATTTTATTTGTATATTATATATAGTAGATATACATTTATGATATACTACTCCTTAGATATATTTTTTTATATATTAATATTTTTAAGGCTAACTTATTGGAACTCCTTTGGTCAAGCAGTACTCACGAACCTCACAAAAGTATATGAATTCTACCTATAGAAATTTACTGGAAAAATATATATGAACAGAAAACAAATTTTAACCTTGAAGAAGATTAGTTTTGTGCTTTTACAATGAGTGTTACCATATATATTAAAAACCATGGATACTAAATAGGAAGAAGCATTTATATAACTTAGTAAATTATAACATAGATTTAAACATTGTAATATATATTCTCCAGCATTAACTAGGGAAAATTAGAAATGAATGTAGGGTTAGACAAATATGGATAAATATGGCCTTTAATTCCGAATGTTTCACCGGTGTTTTTCAAGATTCCGTTGTTTAAATCATTCTATCTTTTTCTTGGTAACTTTGCTTTTATTTATTTTGGGTTTAGTGGTATAGTTCTTCTTTAGACTTACAAGGACTGAGGCTTAGGTTTAATGCTCTGCAAATCAAACTTATTTAAAAAATTCATCTTGAAAAGAATTTCCTACTACATTACTATGAGGCACCTGCATATCACAAACATTAATTTTTTCAAATATAGATAGTAACTTTCTTTTTGCTCCTCAACATCTCTTTTCTATTTGTAATACTCCTGTTAATATAAATGTGAGCTTAAGGCAGAAAAATAATATGCAGGGAACTATGAAAATCAGAATCTACAGGCCCTTTCTAGATCAGGTTCACACTGAAGATTGCTAATGTAACTCGCACTCTGTCCTCAGTGCTCTTTAGTAAATCACGTGTTGGATTAAGATAGCAATGTCTCAAATGACATTCTAGTTTGAGGTGGAGAGGCGTGTGTCAATCAGAACATTAGCAAATTTGAGGGGAAAAAGAGGTCACGAGAGAAGTAAACGTAAAAATATTTCAAGAACACATATTGATGCAGTGGATATAAAATCTAGATTTGAAAACAGGAAAACTACATTATAATTTTGAACTACTCAAAGTCCATTTTTCCCACCTTACTATTTCCTCTGGGTAACAGTTGTTAATACTATTGATGTATTCTTGAAGGAGAGATCCAGGCTCTGCTTTTATCTCTTGAACCTTTTTAAGTCCACCACTTGTTACAAAAAGTCGTCGAGCTTTGCTGTCATGTGGCAGTACCTTGAAAAGTCGAGCACATAAAAACGTCAGCTTTTCTTTTCCAAGGGGGATTATCGTTAGTGAAAAGAAATAATCTACCTGAGGAAATGTAAAGGAGAGTTTATGTGCAATATACCTGTAACAGAATGAGCCTAAATTTGCTGATGATTAGAAGTAAAATGTAGTCTTTTTAGAAATGTATTAGCTTTTTATGTTGTGGAGATGGGATAAAGGCCTTGAACATAAGCAAAGGTGATGGGATCCGCTCATATGTAAAAGTAAAGCAGTGTCCCTCCTTTGCTTACACCCATTCAGGGTCTCACCACTACCCTCAAAATTAAAGGCAAGATCCTTCAGCAGGCACAGAGGGCCTTTTGTGACTCAGGTCCTAAATACCTCCCCAGCTCCCTTCCCTACCAATCTCTATCTTAAATTTCATTTCAGTAAGCTCGACGGGTGCATGTTGGGCCATTACTTGCCTTTGCCTATGCTGGTTCCTCTTCCCAGGACGCCCTTCCACCCTCCACGCTTCTCCCCGCCTTTGTTTGGCTCTTACTCATCTTTTAAGATTCAGCTCAGGCATCCCCTCCTTTAAGAAACTTTCTATGGGACATTCCTACCCACCCTCTTATCCCGGGTTGAGGCAGATAACTTTTCTTCTCTCACAGCGTTCTGTTGAACCACTGTCAGTGCGCTTGCCACATAATCTTTTAACTACCAGCTTCTATGTCTGTCACGTATAAATGTCATTGAAGACAGAAGTTACATACTCATTAGTTCATGTATTCATTCATTCATTGCTCTAGTGTCTGATGCCTCATCGATGCTCAATACATGTTTAACAAATGAATGGACATACTAAAGAGTAAGCAGAGAAAGGAAATTAAGGAGATGTCGAAAAGGCAAGAAAAATCAGAAAAGGAAGGAATCAACAAATCCAAGAGAAGATTTCAAGAAGCAGCCACTGAGGACTTTTAAAAGTCACTGAATTTGACAGTGGATGTTCGTGTGTTGAGAGGAAAGGGCCAGTGGAGATGAAGAAATAAATTATGCAAGACAACAATGACTGACCAGACAAGAAAGGCCCTGAGAGGAGGCAGGTTTGCCTTATGGGAATCCCTGCTCCCTTCTTTGGTCATGGCTACAATGCTCTCTGACAGAAACACCCTTTCTTTCCCCCTCCATTCTTTCTCTTATTCCCTTGTACTTCCTGCATCGAAGGCCCTCTGAATATTTCAGACTGCATTCATTATTCATTCTTAAATTAAAAAAAAATTTTATCATGAAATCTAGCACACTGAAGTGTTTTCGAATTGTTTTGTCTGGTCTCTCAGCTAGATTATAAAGTTCCTTGAAGAAGAACTTTGTCTCATTTTTTTTTGTCTATCCCCCAGTGTTTAACAAAGTATTGGGTACATGTAGGCATTTAGCAAATATTTAAAATTACAAAAGGATCTTGCTAATAGAATGATAATACACATCAACTGGACATTAAGAGATGACACTAGTGGGGCTCTTGGGTGGCTCAGTCAGTTAAGTGTCCCATTCTTGATTTCAGCTCAGGTCATGATCTCACGGTTGTGAGATCGAGCCCTGCGTGGGGCTCTGTTCTCAGCGTGTAGCCTGCTTAAGATTCTCTCTCTCCCTCTGCCCCTCCCTGTCCCCCTAAGCTCATGCATGTGTTTGTGTTCTCTCTCTCTAAAAAAAAAAAAAAAAAAAAGATGACGCTAGTATGTATTTCTAAAAAATGAAATAGCCTCCAGATATATCTGTTCTAAATATTTTGTTTGGCCTGGAGAGTTTTCATTACCTCCTGTCTCTGATGCCAGCCACACTAAACTAATGTCTTTTTACCTTCCGCCTTGCTTTCTCACCTCTTTCCAGTGCTCTGGTACCCTCAGATTAAGAAAACACAAAATCCTGCCTAAAGCAAATATTCACAAGGGCACATTTGTAAGAGTGTATCATATGTGGTACTGCCTTTATTTTAGCTTGGCTGTCTAACGTGCACAAATCCCACTGGTTTACTCTAGTGACTCATTTTGAACTCAGTTCGGGTCAGTGTTCATTTTCACAGTAAGTTCAATAAACTAGTCACTCAGTAGACTTAAAGATTAGACCATAAAATACAACTTTAAGAACTTAGGAAGACAGAACCTAAGTGTTTGATCCCCAGAACTATATCGTGAGGCAGCCTCAGCAATGTAGAACCTTCTGCCACCCAGTGTCTATGGTGCTTGAGGGTCCCCCAAGCGGCTGGAGACCATGGAAGCCAGAGAACTGAGGCTGTTAGTAGATAGTATTACCTTCCAGATGAGTACCTGAAACTAGACCTGTGGCTGCAGGGCCTAGTTTAAAAGCTGTAACGATATGTAGTTTTTGTTCATTGTTTATAGAAACAGTACACAGATAGTAGTACCTCCTTCGTATAGGTCTACACCTGACGGTTCACACGAATTTACCCCCCACTCATTTTTAGTAATTTTTAAAAATTAACCTTAACCACTTCTATGTTTTATTTCTTAAAAACAACATTTTGGGTTTTTCAGTGGGGGGAGGGGTTTGAATGCTTAATAAGTGGGATTAAGCTAAACCTTTTACATATAATATCTCATTTAATCTTACAGTGATCTTATAAAATAAGAACTCTTATTACCCCCCATTTTATGGATAATCATACTAAGGTTTAGACACATCAAGACTTTGCTAAAGATACTACGGCTGGTAAATGGGAAATCCAGGCACCCTAATTCCTCAGCCTGAGCTCATAACCACTATGGGATGCTACTTCCAAAGACCCCATTTTCTTAAATCTCCTGAGCACACTGTAACCAGTTATTTACAGCTTAGGGCTGCCACCCTGGCCATCAGTGGCTGTGGGCATACGGTCATTCTTTCTTAGCCTTTGCTATTAATAGTCGGTCCTGCTGGCTAAACCCACATCCAGCAGCTTGACCTTTCTACCTTACTACTTTTAATCTGCAATGATCTAAGAAATATGACGGCTCTATTTGTTAAAACTGTTCATAAAATAAGTCAATACACTCCAAATGACTATCTGAAAGCATCTCCAGTAAAGTACATGGACTCTGCCATAAACAGCTCAGAGACCTTTTTGTTTTTCTTTATAAGATCTTTGCAGTGTTCCCAGGTGAGTGAGACTAAAAGACACCACGATAATCACTAAATTACTTATCAACATAAATTATCTGTATTATGAGGTGCGTATATGTTGACATACTATTTATTCCCCAAGAGCACTGAAAAAGATAGGACAGAGGCTGTAAAGAAAATGTGAGGAAGAAGAAGTGTGAATTACTTATATGTGAATTTTATTAACTTATGTTAATTTTATTAACCTATGTCACCCTTTTTTTTTTTTTAAAGATTTATTTATTTATTTATTCGACAGAGATAGAGACAGCCAGCGAGAGAGGGAACACAAGCAGGGGGAGTGGGAGAGGAAGAAGCAGGCTCCTAGCGTGGAGCCTGATGTGGGGCTTGATCCCAGAACGCCGGGATCACGCCCTGAGCCGAAGCCAGACGCTCAACTGCTGTGCCACCCAGGCGCCCCCTATGTCACCCTTCTTGTCACTACAGTCAGGGAGAGCTAAGAAATAAATGCCTGTGCCCCTCTTTCAGAAGAAGACATTGACCCAACAGGAGAAAGTTCTCAAGTCATTTAAATTTTCTTCCCCCACTTCCGGAAGAGAGCACGTCTTACCTTACTGAACTGTCCAACCACGTGCTTCAGAATATTGGGAGGTGCATCATACAGAAACGGCTCCAGGGCTGGTAAATAGGTGCATTTTTGTAGGATATTCTTTATGGCTTTTTTACTCTATTGAAATACAAAGCAAAATATAGACCAAAGTAGTAATCAAAGCTTGACCAAAATGCATGCCTCATGTTCCTAGAACTTGAAAATGAAATGAATTTCCAGGTCTAACCTGCAGTTGTTTTATTGTTTAAGATAGTTGTCAGAAAAACTATCCGGCATTGGTTTTACCATAGAATACCCTGCCAATTGTCTTCTTGTTAAAATTTAGAATGTACAGTGTTATTACTGATGTCTTAAAATCACCCATGAGGAAAGTAAAATTAAAAAGCATAAAGCTATAGACTGTAAATTAATATGTATTATATTTTATTAGTCCAAATTGTATATATTAAATTGTGAGATAACCAACATGTCCTACTCCTTCCAATCAACAAGCAGAAAACAGTTTATTGTAGAAAGTCATTATCAAACATTCCGTGTTCTCTAAAAGGCTTCATGGCTTCTAGGTATGTAGTCAGGAAGAGTCTACGCTGTGCGTTATTCAGTGAATGTTTGCAGATTCGCTGCTATAGCTCGTGGGGAGAAACTGCCCCATTCACAGGTAAAGCGGAACAGAGGGGAGCTACTTGACTGTACAGGAAAGCTCCCCTCAGCAACAGGGAGCGCATCACCCACAAGTCAAACAACAGGCACTTCCCCACTGTCCCCAGCCCTCCGTATGTCCCAGTGACACCGGGTATGACCGAAGAAGGGTCCTGATGTGACTGTAGCGTGTCACTGCAGCCAGCTCTCCGGTCACGGCTCGTTGTGACTCCGTTTCCTCGTCTTCAAGCCTGCCCTCCTCACTTCGGAAGGCTGGAATTCCACACCTGCTTGTATGAGGTTTCGTGTGGCGGCGCACCCCTTCCTCTGATCCCTCAGATTCTCCGATTCTCTCGCAGGCCTTAGCCAACCTGGTCTCCTGGCATCTTGCTATTGAATGTTTAGCAGTGCTTTTGAAATGTCAAGCAGCATTTTGGTGTTTTGTTTTGTTTTTTCCAAGGAGCATTTTGATTTTCACGTCATGAATTTTCCAGTTGGCAAATGGATTCAGGAAAACCTTTCCTCACATTTGTGCTATCAGTAAAGGCTCTGTTAATTTCATGGTTTCCCAGAAACCCAGGCTAAGCAGACCGGTATAACCTCTTATCTTGACACATTTGTCCTCAAACATTGTTTCATAAACTGAATGAAACAAAATCAGGAATGTAAGAAATGCAGCCCAGCTTTCTTCCACAAGTAGTATAACCTACATTGAAATTAAACTCTCAATCCCCAGCATACCTAGCTATATCTTCGCGAGCCATTTTAGGATCATGGTGACCTTAGCAGGTCACCAAATTTAACTCAACTGCTATTAGGGATAAGGTCTACTAATTGTGTAGCGCAGATCACATTCAATGTGCCATGTGATGTACTGTCAAGTTATTAATTAAGAACTCTAGGAAAGAGTCTAATGATCCTACAAATTCACTGAGTTTTACTATCCCTTGTCAAGAAATATACTTGATTTATGACTATATATACTTCTAGATAGGAATGTATGTCATGATTAATAATCAGCTATATTTCCCAACATGAAAGAAATATTAGTGTATTAATTACGATTTTATTTACTTGTCAAATTCTGGGCTTAAGATATTTTAACAACCTTATTGACATATAATTTACATACCATAAATTCACTCATTTTAAGTGCACAGTTCAATGGATTTTTAGTAAATTTACAGAGTTGTGCAACCATCACCACAACCTAATTTTAGAACATCTTCATCATTCCAAGAAGGAACCTCATTCCGTTTGTAGTCACTCCCCCAACAGCCCTGGGCAACTGCCAACCTACTTTCTGTCTCTACAAATTTTACTTTTCTGGACAATTCATGTAGGTGGAATCACACAATATGTGAACTTTTGAGTCTGGCCTCTTTCCCTAAGTGTGATGTTTTGGGGGTTCATCTATGTTACAGCTCGTATCAGTGCTTCATTCCTTTCATTGTCAAATAGTATTCCCTCAGACAGATTTATCACATTTTGTTTATCCAGTCCCCATTGATAAACATGTGGGTTGTTTCCACTTTGGGTGATTGTGAATAATGCTGCTATGGAGATTCATATACAAGTCTTTGTGTAGACAACTGTTTTCATTTCTCTTGGGAAGATACCTAGGAGTGAAGCTGCTGGGTGATAATGGTAAATTTATGTTTACTATTTTGAGAAACTGCCTGTTTTTCAACGTGACTACAACATTTTACATTTCGACCAGTAATGTAAGGAAGTTCAGATTCTCCATATGATGATCAACACTTGTTATTACCTGTCTTATTAATTGCAGCGATTCTTGTGGGTGTGATGTAGTATCTCATTATGGTTTTGATTCGCATTTCTCTAGTGACTAATGATGTTGAATATTTTTTCACGTACTGATGGATCATTTGTTGGTGAGATGCTTATTCAAATCTTTTGCCCATTGTTTAGTGGCTTATTTGTCTTCATATTATTGAGTTGTTGGAACTCTTTATATATTTTTAATACAAGCCTTTCTTGAGTATATTATTTGCAAATAATTTTTTCAAGTCTGTGGCTTGTCTTTTGGTTTTCTTAATGGTGTCTTTTAAAGCATACCAGCTTTTAATCTTGATGAAACCCAACTTATGAATGTTTCATTCATTACTTGAGCTTCAGGCGTCATTTCTAAGAAACGAATGCCTAATCCAAGGTTTCAAAGACTTCTTTATTTTCTTCTAAGAGTTTTGTAGTCTTAACCCTTATATTTAGATCTATGATCCATTTTTAGCTACTTCAGGTGTATGGTATGAGATAAGGGTCCAAATTAATATTTTTGTTTGAGAATGTAATAATTGTTTCCAGGGCATTTGCAGAAAAGACTATCCTTTTCACATTAAGTTGCCTTGGAACCTTTGTGAAAAATCAGAAAAGGGTCTATTTTAGATTTTCAAAGTTCAGTTACATTGATACATATGTCTCTATGTAAGCAAGTACCACACTATCTTGATAGCTGTAGCTTTGCAGTAAGTTTTAAAATTGGGCAGTGTAAGTCCTTTTACAAGATTGTTTTGGCTAGTCTGGGTCCTTGGGATTTCCATATGAATTTTAGGATCAGCTTCTCAAGTTTGGGGGAGATGGGAAGCCAATTGGGATTATGATAGAGATTGTATTAACTATATAGTTCAGTTTGGGAAGAAGTATTGCCATCTTAACAATATTGAATCTTCCAGTCCATGAACATGGAGTGTCCCTCCATTTATTAAGACCTTCTTTAACTTTTTTCAGCAATGTTTTGTAGTTTTCAGTGTACAAATCTATACTTCTCTTACTAAATTTATTCCTAAGTATTCTTTTTGATGATATTGTGAATGAAACAATTGTCTTAATTTCATATCTTTTTTTTTTAAGTTGACTTATTTATAATCTCTACACCCAACGTGGGGCTGGAACTCATGACCCTGAGATCAAGAGTGGCGTGCTCCACCGACTAAGCCAGCCAGGTACCCCACGGATGTTTGAATTGTTCATTACCAGCATATGAAAATATGATAGATTTTTATATATTGATCATATATCTGGTGATCTTGAACTCTTAGTAGTTCTAGTATTTTCGTATATGTGTGTGTGTGTCTGTACTCCTTAGGATTTTCTACACACAAGATCATGTCATATGTTGGGTTTTAAATTTATTAGCCTTTAGAAAATGTGCCTTATGTTTGGTTATTTATGGCACTGAGCAAAATAAAATAGTTCTTACAACTTCATACTGCGAATTATACAGAATTTATATGGGGTAAACACACCCTTTCATTCTCCTTTTTCAGTAAATCAAGTAATATATTACTTTGAAATAATAACAGATTATGAATTTTTCTAATTGTCACAGCATTTGGTAGGTAGTGTTTATCCTTAGACATGTATAATAGAAGATGATGTCAGAGAAAGAGTCATGAGCTGTCTATTTAGGGCAACTTGGGTTTGAGCCTGGTTTTCCTATAAAGTAGCATAGCATGTATCGTTCTACATTCATTCATTTTTCTGTCATTTCTAAAAACTGACTCTGTCCACATTGATAAAAGCTATTATAAAAACCACAGTAAATAGCAACACTATTTTTGAATCTCTTAACAACACACATAAGAATAGTAATTAACAAACTAAAATTGTCAATACTATGCAAATATTTGATGCCATTTTAATTGTTTTTCACAGAAAATGAAAGAAATAATAAAACTTATTCATTGTTGCTTTCCTTAAAGGATGAGCTTTAATGAAAACTGCCTAAAATGAATAATGTTTCTTATTCAAAAGTTGATTTTGTTCTGAAAGCATTCTGGCCCAAAGAATTATACTTATTAAAAAGAAGGGGAGGGGCGCCTGGGTGGCTCAGTCAGTTAAGTGTCTGCCTTTGGCTCAGGTCATGATCCTAGGGTCCTGGGATGGAGCCCCGCATCAAGCCCCACATAGAGCCCCGCATCAGGCTCCGTGCTCAGGAGGGAGCCTGCTTCTCACTCTGCCTGCCCCTCCCCCTGCTTGTGCTCTCTCTCAAATGAATAAATAAAATCTAAAAAAAAAAAAAAAGAAGAAGGAGAAAAAGAAGAAGAAGGGGAGTGGTGCCTGGGTGGCTCAGTCGGTTAAGCATATATGACTATTGATTTTGGCTCAAGTCATGATCTCAGGGTTGTGAGATTGAGCCCGGCATGGGGCTCTGTGCTGGGCATGGAGCCTGCTTAAGATCACCTTTCTTCCTCTACCTCTGCCTCTCCCGCCCCCGAAAAATTAAAATTAAAAATAAATAAAAGGAAGGGGGAACACAAGAATAAATCTTCATGACCTTGGGTTAGGCCAAGTCTTTTTAGATAAGGCTCCAAAAGTACAAGCAACCAAAAATAAATAAATAAATAAATTGAACCTTTTAAAATTTTAAAGAATTTTGCTGCAAATAATACCATCAATAATGTGATGATAACCCATAGAATGGAAGAAAATACTTGTAAATCATACATCTGATGAGGATTTGTATTCAAAATATATAAAGAACACTTACAACTCAATAATAAAAATATAATAGCCCAAATTAAAAATGGGCAAAGGGTCTGATTAGACATTTCTCCAAAGATGTACAAATAGCCAATAAGCACGTGAAAAGATTTTTCAACATCATTAACCATCAGGGAAATGCAAATCAAAACCACACTGAGGTACCAATTCACACCTACTAGGATGGCTACAATAAAAAAAAAAAAAGTAATAACAAGTGTCCACAAGAACGTGGAAAAATTGGAACCCTCATACATTGCTAGTGGGAATATAAAATGATGCAGCCACATTGGAAAACAGTTTGTTGGTTCCTCGAAATATTAAAAAGAGTTATTGATTGATCTAGCAATGCCATTCCTAGGTTTGTACCCAAGAGAAATGAAAATATACATCCACATACATCCACACAAAAACCTGTACAAATATGTTCATAGCAGCATTATTTATCATAATAAAAAGAGTAGAAACAGTCCAAATGTCCATCAACTGGTGAATGGGTAAACAAAATGTAGTATAGTGATACAATGGAATATTATTTGGCAATAAAAAGGAAAAATATTGATACATGCTACAAGGACGAACCTTGAAACTTACACTAAGTGAAAAGAAGCCAGGCACAAAAGACCACTTACAATGTATGATTCCATTTAAATGAAATGTCCAGCAGAGGCAAATCCCCAAAGACACAAAGTAAATTAATGGCTGCCTGGGGCTAAGCAGGGAGAGTATGGAGTGACTGCTCAGGGGAATTGAAAAGGTTCTAAAATTAGATTGTGGTGATGGTTGCATCTGTGAATATACTAAAACCATTGAATTATACACTTTAATTGGGTGAGCTGTATGGCATATGAACTATACTTCAATAAAGCTGTTAAAAGACGGAGGGAAGCAACCATGATGACAAGAACACAATAATCAAATAATCTTACAAATACTTTCATAACTAAGGTAATAGAATGAATTTACTCAAATGCCAAACTAAGATGGACCATTACAATATGATTCCTCTAAATCAAAACAAATGAAAATGCAACTGTGTGAATGTTTTCAAAATATATGTAGGTGAGCTTATTAGATAAAAGATGGATCTTTTTTCCCATTTTTAATAAGGTGCAGGCAGATATAAAGCTATATGAGAACATGCGAGCAATTCCAAAGGACAGCTCATTGGTTCTCCTGGATCAGAACCAATTAGAGAATGCTTACAGAAGCTGACATGCCTTTGGGACAAAATGAACTTCAACATGGCCTTTAATTTGAAAGCTGCCACAGAGTAACAAATGAGAAATACCATTAGACAGTTCCTAAAGCTCTTGGATACATTTTTCCCCACTGAGATAATGTCAAACCAAACAGACTTGGACTTTCATTCTAAAGCCTTTAAAACAACAAATGTTAGAATCCAAGAAAACTTGAGGAAGCAAAAATAATAATCAAGTCCCTACAATAAGAAAATATGTGGATGGACTTAAAGCCTTGGAAGGGTTGCTGACAGGATAATGATTAATAAAAATCCCACTTTTTATTTTAATACCCATTGTATTTCCTGAAAGTAAATATTCTATCAAATATAGGCAGAAGGAACCTTAACTTCTATTAGTAAACCTGAATGTTTTAATAAAACTACTTCTGTTAAACTTATACACAATAAAAATGATCTTATTTCAAAAAGTGAATGTTTAAACTTATTTTACTCTAGTGATATTTATACAAAAAAAACAGCATAATAATTCATTAAAAACCAAGTTACATAAACTCAGTAGTATATAAAAAGTATTTAGTGCTACCTAAGATGCTATTTGCAAGGATTTCTCAAACTACAATTAGTATTGATTTCACTATTAATGATTCATGCTGTAGCTGATATATTCCTTTCTTTCCAAAACTTAAAGGAAAATAGAAGTTGTTATGTGCAGGAATCTGAAGGCGATAGAGACTATTAATAATTTGCCTCTGGATAATCTAGAAGTTGAACATGATTACTATTATGTTTTGGGCGCAGCTTATACCTGCAGAGACCCTGCAGATGAGACCGTAGTCATTGGACCACTAGAGAAAGGAGGGAAGAGGAGCGAGGAGCGAGGACGAGGAGGCCGGGGGTGGGAATGAGAGGGAAGAGGGAAGAAGAAAAGGCAAACACGATAACGGGTTAAAATATGAGGCAAAAGTGAACTACATAAATAAGCTAAAATTATACACATGTAAACCAGCTGTACTTGGACAACTCAAAACTGGAAATGTAATTGTGGTTTCTCACCAGAAAGACAAAGAATCACAGAATGGTTAAACAGGGAAAGGCCTTAGCACGTTGGCAACATTACTCTCTACCAAGCACTGCGAAGGAATACACTCAACACTGTGGAGAAATGTAAGGGAAGCCCCAAATCTATTAAGTCATTGCTTTGATCTGGAAAGTCTTATAAAAATTGAAAAAATGCTAACGTTAGAAATTCCCTCAATGAATCTGTAGAAAAACAACACGTAAACATAACCAAATAAACATAAATTCACTTTTACAAAATTCATAAATCCATAAATGACTCATTATATGACTTTCAGAGTCTCTCAGCTATATAGTTCAAGTAAACTTCCTGCCTTACTATACCGTCTAAAGTTGCCTCAGCAAGTGGCTTTCCTATTGGTTGATTTATTGTTTTAACTAAATTTAAATGTCATTTAACTTACTCTTGTTAATTTTATCCTTTCTGTGCACTTTCCTCAGCCTAAGGCAATTCTGAAAACTCTTTCACAAAAGGTACATGTTTTCTTAAGGGAGTTATGCTGGGAAACGTTTTTTAAATATTTCATTTATTTATTTGTCTGAGAGCGAGCACAAGCAGGGGGAGCAGCAGGCAGAGGGAGAGGCAGGCTTCCCACTGAGCAAGGAGCCCGATGCGGGACTCGATCCCCGGACTCTGGAATCATCACCTGAGTCCAAGCAGACGCTTAACCACCCACAGAACCACCCAGGCGTCCTGCTGGGAAACATTTTTTTCTTTCTTTGAAATTCTAAAATTATTAAACAACCCACCCTAATTAAATTTAGGTTAATTAAATTTAGTAAATCATTCTACTAGCCATTAATATTTTTTAAAGAAAACTTGCTTTTAAAAAAAACACATGATTTTAAAATGTTTAACTTAGTGAATTTATGGACATTTTTCTTTTAAGGAACAAACATAAAATATATAATTCAAGGATCCAGCAGAGTTAGGAGAGGTAGATCATAGCTTCAGGAATACCCTCTGACCAGTCGCATTATGCCTTTCAAAAGCACCTTAAATTCTTTCGGACTCAATTTTTTAATGTGAACTGGACTAAAGTTCTAATTCCACCTCCAAAATCCTATTATTCAATTCCTATTCCATAAGAAAAGTCAACATTAAAGTAAAATGCAAAAACCAGACATTCATTTTACAAACCACTTTGCACCTATAGAGAACTTTCTTTAAAATAGATCGCTGTTAGAGATAAGGGTAACCCATTTTCAAAGAAAAGCTACCTCAGTTCTGGTAAATTTGTATTTCTCAACTAATAGAATCAATATTACCCATAATGATAATTAAAACATTTAAAATTACATATTTTTAAGAATGAGTCAAATCTAACAAATCTTCATACAACTGTTAAAAATTAAGCACTTACTTTTACTTGAAGATCCTCGGAGCTTTCTGTTGACATGTACAACGAAAGCAGAACCGGCAAGGTGTTCGTGACTGCAACAGCCCGGGCGTGCTCTGGAGTGTGTCTCCCAATCTGTCCTATGGCCCAAGCAGCAGCAGCCTTAATATGATCTTCTGGTTCTTCTGACAAGCAGATTGACAACTGGGGCACACCCTGCAGCGTTGATCAAAAGAGCAAGTGTTATGAATCTCGAGCAGGATTAAAGAGTCTTCCATGTCTCTCAAACATTAGAAGAAATCATTTTGGCCTTGATCCTTTTTTTCCTAAACGGTTCAATAAATGAGCACATCACAGGGGCTGTCATTTTTCAAGTCAATAAAATGACTAGAACTAATTTACCTTAATTATCTGTAACAATCCAACTACACTAAGAATATCTCTGCTAGCATTTACTCCCCAAATAGAGTGGCATTTAACCAAACAACAGATGCCCCAGACTAGTATATATTATAGGCAAAACCAGATTCCAATGTGGCAAAATGAAAGTGTTTAGGATTTTAAAACCTTTTATTGTCCTTTGTTTAAAAAGTTAGCTTAGAATCCCTTAAAAAAATGCCTTTCACCAAGTATAATAGATCTGAGAACAAAATAACTAGTTTAGATCCAAAATCAAAAGAATGAGCAAGAATCCTACTTAAGTACCTTTTAGATGAAATATTCACTAAAAACTTTCCTGATAGAGTAAATAATTTTCATTTATTTTAGCCAACTTTTAAATGATAGTGTTGCCCATTTTAACATGATTAAATGTTAAAGTAGAAATGACTACTTTTGTTACATAGATATCATGTATTTATATTCTGCACAGGCTTCAATTTTATCTCAATAATCAAAAACAGAATTAACTAAAGGGTCTCAAATACACCACAGTTTATATTCCCAAGGAATACTCAAATAACCAAATCAAATTATAATTCCGGATTCTATATAGGCATAATTTTCTAACGAATTCGAGACTAGAATAATTATCACCTTAAATTTAGTATCACAAAAGCCAATATCACAAGGTCAGGCTACCATAGCAAAGGCCAAATGATCATGTATATTTTCTTTTTGTCCACTTTAATATTCAGTTATTAGTACGACTAATTTCCTGAAGAAACCCACCATATCTCTTCATTGGCTTCTTTCTTACAGCAAAAAATATGTGCCTGCCAATACAAGAAAGGTCAGATCTGTCTTCAGAATGAGGCAACTTTGCAGAAACCCCATACTTCTGGGATATATCAAGAATGAAAGAGCAAGAGGAAGAGAAGTCACCTTTATCCCTATCCCCCAAATTCTGACTTATGGGCTTCCATTGTTATGACTGTCAAATGAGATAAGAAACATGAATGTGCTTCGAGAATTATAAAGCGTTATGTAAATGGAAGTTGTTGTTACTGGTCCTTACAGTGCCCCACAGGACAAGGAAAGAATGATGCAGCCCTGGGTGGCTTGAGAGAACCGCTGCTGCCACTGCCCCCGTCTTCACTAACTGAAAAGCAAACTAGGTGGGAGAGGCCAGCGGCAACCCTAGACCAAAGGAGGGGAGCGCCGCCTGGTTAGTTTGGGGAAGAAATACAGGAAGCAAAAGTAATTGCTTCTTCATCCTTCTTCCAATGTGTAAGCTTTCTGACTATGCACAAAAGAACTGCAAATCAAAAATCCCAATAATATCCCCGTGGTGACCCTTCGGAAAGCATTACTGCTCTAGTCACTATCATAGTCTTTGGTAATTGAAGAACAAAAGGAAAGGCGCAGGATAAAAAGGGAGTGAAACGAAGAATTATCAAGGAATTGGTAGAAAATGAAGATCTGAGGTTCCTCTTTATTCTGAGGATTAGCAGGGGATAAAAACACCACCACCAACAACAACAACCAACCCCCTCCCTTCTGTTGAACACACAGCAGCAGGTTTTCTAGGCTGATAAGAAACCCACACCCTGGAGGGTTGCCAGAGACACTGTAAGCACACAGCCTTCGAAGCATTCTTTGGGAGATCAATATTTATTCATTCAACAAATATTTTTTGAGCACCTACTATGTGCCAAGGCTACACTCCCTGGTGGGTTAATACTGAGTTGAGATAAGGCCAAATCCCTAGAGCAAGGAAACAAAACCATTACTGTCTGATGTGTGCTCTGAATTGCCTCCATCTAAGAAGAGAAATCAGTTCATGAAAGCTTACAGAGAAAAGGGAGATAAAGAAGGGATGTCCTAGCCTTGTCATCTCTTACCCAAATGACAGGAAAGGGGATAATGTATAGACATCAGAGGACAATGAAAACGACTACCAGGCATGTCATTCATAACAGTTGTATTTTTTTAAGATTTGTTTATTTATTTTAGAGAGAGAGACCATGCGCAAGTGGGGGTGGGGGGGCATAGGGCGAGGGAGAGCATCCCCAAGCAGACTGACTACCCACTGAGCATAGAGCCCGACATGGGGCTCGATCCCAGAACCCTGAGGTCGTGACCTGAGCCGAAGCCAAGAGTTAGATGCTCAACCGACTGAGCCACCCAGGCGCCCCATAACAGTTATTTTTAATCAAAGTGTGCTTTATATTATCTGTAAATATGTAGTCAATCCTTCAAGATAGATACTTAATATTTAAGTACAGATAATACTAAAACTCAGAAGTGTCGATAGTTTGTCTATACTAAACACTGGCTAAAACTTTAAACTTCTGCAAAGTAAACCTCACTTCAAGCACTGCTTTGGGAAACTTACTAATAAACCTTGGAAAAAGCTGAAAATTTCTCGAAGTAATTCTTTCACTCTGGTCAGTTTTATTTTATACTTTGTGGGAGAGCACTCGCGTGTGGTTCTGCGTTCGCACATCTCACTGCAATAACTAGAGGAGACGAAACAAGCACAGACCTTGGAAATGATCACTGCCATTGCCAGGTTCTCAGAATGAGCCGCTACATAACCAAGCATCATGATCCCGGGCAGCCTTATGTTTCCTTTGCAGGACCCGATACAATCAATCACGGCAGCCACTCCTCCGGCGTTAACGATCAACTGCGAAAGCTAGGAGAGGAGAGGCAGAGCATCGGGACCGTGAAGCAGGAGATTATCTTTCAATCTACCTTTAGTCTCGCCCGATTTTTAAATTTAGGACCTAAAAACCAGCTGGTGAAATCTGAAATATCATTTAGTGAGATTGTTGTATTCATTAAGGAATACGTAAGTAGAATAATCCTGCTGTTTCCAATGCGCAGACGTACTCACTGTGAGGAGCCACTCTGTGGTTCCGTTTTTCGTGCATCAATAGCACAACTTTTATCCTTATTGCAATCGATGTCAAAATTCCTCACTTAGACACTAAGCCTAGGGCCAGTTCATAACTAGCTAACTGCTGAAACCCCCAATCCCAATGAGTGAGTATGAAGCACATTAATCACTGAATGCTGAAAGACAATGTCAGACTTAAACTGTTCTGGCCTAGTTCTCCCCCCTTTGCTAGCAAGGACTATTAGCTGCTTGCACTTTGATCTTGAAAAATCTCAACCAAATGAAGATGTTAGGTGACATAAAGAATGAGGACTTTAAAGTTCCGTGAAATGAAACTGATGAGTCAGAAAATACACGGAAAAAGATACGACTTCAGAATCCACCCAGATTTGCTTCATCTCTACTCCCTCAGCATCTGAGAGCTCAAGCAGTTAGGAGAGTTAGGCTGTCCTAGACTGTGGGCCTGGTGGTCTCTTCGGACCTGGAGGCATGCTGTCTGTCACTACTCCCAGCTGACCTAGAATGACAAGGATGACAAAAGTCCACGCCCCCCACCGTCTAGAAATGGAAAGCAGGAAATTATTAAAAACTTAGATTTTAGACTCAAATTCCATTGAGGCACTTGTGTCCCCTGGGAAACGCCAGCCATATATGGAGACATTTTTATCAGGATGGGGTTCAGGTGCTACTGGCATCTTGTGGGCAGAGGCCAGGGATGCCGTGTACAGGACAGCCCCCCACGACAAACAATGACCTGGTCCAAAATGTCCATCGTGCTGGGGACGAGAAGCCCTGACCTAACCAGGTCACGTGGCACAGCATTTGAGCCCCATAAACAAGTTGATGTTTTGCTTAAAAACTAAAACTACATATTACTGTATTTTAAAACCTGAATTTTTTTTTTTTTTACCTCAGGCGTATGTTTTGCAATCTCTCTAATTAAAGTAGAAGCATTTTTCTTCACGTATTCATCTTTGTCCTTCAGACAGGTAAGTACAACTGGAAAAATCTCTGCTTCCACCACCATTTCTGCCAGATCCACGGAATGTTTTGCAATCTGACTAAGAGCTGAAAGGACCTGACGCTGTTGAGCAAAAAACCAAAAAAAAAAAAAAAAAAAAAAAAAAAAACAAAGAGC
>NW_024425675.1:13023449-13051021 GCF_017311325.1 Ursus maritimus
CGTTTTGGAAAAAAAAAAAAAAAAAAAAAAAAAAAAAAAAAAAAATGACATAGAGCTTGCTGCAGAGTTCTGATTTAAACAGCTTTATACACACTCAAATTCCTTTATAAAAAGGAGAAAACAATTACATTTCTAACAGAACCTTAGATTTAGGAGTCTCAAGACAGTCCATTCCTAGTCTTAGGCTGGATACTCAATTTCTCAAATTCCCTAATTCCCAAATTAAATGCCTTCATTTTTCTGTGGACTCTTTAAATCTCTTATCTATGCAGATGATCGAAGAATATGACCTTTGGATGAATAGTGTTTCTTAATTAACACTCACATTGTTAATTTATGATACATGTAGTACAAAAATGATCAAGCACAAGCAACAACTTATTTTTGGCATCATGCTGATAACATTTCAAAGAACTTTCCATGACTTAGTTAACGGTATCAATTTTAGAAACTTACAGAATGTAAGTATTAGAATGTGAAAGTATAAGTAACTATTAACTGAAAATCAAATTTTAGAAAGCCATAAAAAAAAGTAGGGTAAATATGGCAATTTTCATAAGAAACTTAACTATAATAGCGGTGGGCTAGAAGACCTTTAGGTTCCTTCCAACCCTGAGATTCAGTCATTGCGTAATTCCTTATTTTAATGATGATGTTCATACGTCACCTAGTTTTCAGCATGGCACATATTTTAACCAGACAGGTCTACTGTCTGATCTCTACGGCTTAAGGTTCACATATTAAAAGACCAAATACATAACATATCCGTATCTGTTTTCAAGGGTGAATTTTCTAATTATTTTTAAATGTGTAATATTAATCTACCCACATTCCTATTTTCTTAGGTAATCGGAAGCCTGATCTGTTTGTTTTTTAGCTTTCTTTTTCAATACCTTTAATTTCGAATCAGGGTTCAGGATCATCTGGGCTAAGTGAGCAATAGCGCCTGCGTCCACTACGGTCTGTGCTAGCTCCGGAGAATGCTTTGAAATATCACTGAGGGCTGAAGCTGCAATCCTTTTCAAAGCAATTTCTGGCTCCTGGATACAGAGCACTAAAAGAGGAACAGCTCCCGCATCCACCACAGCTTGTGACAGTTCTGTGGGTCCAAGAAAAGTAATTAAGTGAGTATGGGTGACTGACCCTTGTGCAAGCCATTTTTCACCCTGACAGATACAGCAAAGAAAAAAGGGGAGGGTGTACTTCACTGTCTCGACATCTGCATTTCAAATCAGCCTTCCTGGTTTCATAAACCATGTGGACCAATCCTGAGCTGAAAAGAATACAGGTCAATAGATGGACCCCCATTTACATGAACACATTTGAGGTAGATTAGGCTGAAATGGCTTGTTATTCTTTTTTTTTTTTTTAAGAGAGTAAGCAGATGTCAGCTGTTTAAGCTCTGACAATTCTGCTCTTCTCAATAGGCAAGCATTTTATGCATGGTTTACAATAACAGAGAAAATTAAAGTACCAAAAATTTACCAACCACACTAATTAGGCAGTATTTTGTGCTATTTACATGAGTAAACATTAGCATGAATCTTGTGCCAATAATGTCAATTTTTAAATTCCTTTCATCTTATAGTACTTTTGAAAGATTTTTTTAACTTATTCAGAATTAAAAGGTGCATTTTCATTGTACAAATAAAACAAGATCTACAACTGAACAACATTTTAATATGCAAATGTTAATGTTTAGATAAAGGAATAAATTTATCTTAACCATTTCACATGTCAGAAATAAAATCTTTTGAATATACATGTTGATTTGTTTGTGTGTCCAAGACAAACAGCTATAAAAATAACACATTTTAAATTATAGAGAATGAGAAACGAGCAGGCAGACCCATATAATATGTATGTAGAAAATGTCTTTTGAGAAGCATAAAATACCATACATAGTTACAGATTCTCCCCTCATTGTATTCTAGGCCTCTCTTCCTAAATCACATATACCTATTTCTAGACTCTCTTCCTTTCAAATTATGTTCTCATTTTCCCAGATTTGTAGTGCCTTGGCAATTTATAGCCAAGCTAAGATATCTATTTAGCATATCACTTAAAGTCTTTAATTAAAAAAAAAATACAGTGGTTAATTTTTCAAAAGATTGGTGATATCACATTTTCTAAAAGGAAATAATGTTCAAAAATACAGGTTATAGTGTCCAATATTTGTTTTCCTTCAATTATTGTAATTATCTTAAAGTTCTGGTATTATATAAATGGTTCACTCATCCTTTCATTAAACAAGTATCAATGAAAGGTTATTATGTGCCAGACTCATTCAGCTCCGGTGCAGATGACACACTTCTACAAATTAACACTACATTGATTAGCAAATATATTTCAATTTTAAAAAATCTAACGTGAAATATGAAATACAATGGGAAGTTAATATGTAATCTCAAGAACAAGAGGCAGATAAGAGGACGTTGGTTAACAACAGCAACAAAAAAAAAAACAGCAACAGACTGCAATATCAATCTCACAATATAACAGATCCTCAGAAGCTTCGCTGGGATTCTGCCGCAATTGCCTTAAGACCAGTAAGACAGCAGGTGAAACAGGTGATTACTGTATCTTTCCTACCATCCCCACCCAAGGGAAATGGAAAGAAAGCATAAAGTATGATATGTGTAATTTATAGATATAATTTTCATATTTTATGTTAATTGGTAACATGTTACTTAATTCAGTTCGGCCCAAATTATACAGGTGTTGTATGGTAATACCGACTTTATGTGCACATATTTAAGGGCACCTGGTATATATACACAGACAGTCCCCAACTTAGGACGGTTTGGCTTAAGATTTTTCAACTTTATGATGGCGCAAAAGCAATATGCACTCAGCAGAAACTGCAATTTGAATTTTGAATTTGGATCTATTCCCAGGCTAGGGATACACACACAGTACAATGTGAGGCCCGAGCCTCAGCCCTGGCAGCCACGTGATCACGAGACCAAACAACCAGTACGCGCAGCCATGCTGCACCCACACAGCCATTCCGTTTTTCGCTTTCAGTGCAGTAGTCAATACATTACGTGACATTTTCAGCACTTTATTATGAGATGGGCTCTGTGTTGGATGACTTTGCCCAACCGTAGGCTAGTGTAAGTGTTTTGAGCACGTTGCGGGGAGGCCAAGCTAAGCTGTGATGTGCAGCAGGTTAGGTCAGCAAATGCATTTTCAACTTGGGATATTTTCAGTTTACAATGGATTTACCAGAATGGAACCCTATTGCAAGTTGAGGGAGATCTCTAATGGGCTGCATCTATTTTGAGAGAGTATAAAGATGAGTTCGTCTATTTATGTTTGCTCACTTCTATATTTTCTAAGAGGAGGAATGTGCAGTAAACTGCAACTGTTTAAAAGTACTATTAATAGGGGGGGCCTGGGTGGCTCAGGTCATGATCCCGGGGTCCTGGGATTGAGCTCCGCATCGGGCTCCCTGCTCAACAGGGAGCCTACTTCTCCCTCTCCCTCTGCCACTCCCCTTGACTGTGCTCTCTCTCTGTGTCAAATAAAATATTTTTTAAAAAATAAAAAATAAAAGTACTATTAATAAAAACTAAGGTTTTTTTTTAAAAAATTACTATCTTTGTAATTTCCACGTGTTTTATCTTTTCCTTGAATAACAGAATGCCATATCCTCCTTTTCCCGAACTCTATAATGTTGAACAAGAAAGCAAACTCTGTTCTTCTGACTGGTTACCATCCTCAGCTGTTTTCTATTCTCTCCAGAGTAGTGATGGTAAATGTGGGGAAGGCTGGGGATGGCCCTGGAGAAAGATCTACTGTGAAGGTTATGAAACTTCCAAGAACCTGGGTTGGGCCTACAATTCTGTACTTGAGATTTCATATACATCATATCTCCAGATTTATCTGTTCCTCTAAAAACTGGGATCAGAAACACACTGTCATTTATAAATGATGGTATTCCATCACGTTCATACACACATAAGGTATAAAGTAGTGTATATACATGTAAGAATACAGCAGGCCTAACGAATGCACACCATACCACGTTACACATATTACAGACTATCTTATCCTGCCTCTAGCGCTACTCTTTTTCCTATGGCATGTTTTTCTCCTCTTCCCCACAGTTGCTTCCTCTGGCATTTCTGTGCCAGTCACCATTGGTGTCTACCCTGTAGCCTTTGTCAGCCAAGGCACAAGTAGAAGTCAGCTAGAAGCATCTGTGAAAGGGTTTTTTCTCTGTCGTCAATAGATACACACAGAAGGAAACTCCGACTCTGCTGGACATGGTCAAGTGTACGAGTGACATCTGGAACTCTTACATCTGTCTTGCAACGATAACGGAAGAAATCACTGTTTCTCTGAGGATGACTGAGTACAAAAATGAAAAACATCTGGGTCCTCCATGACACTGTTCAGCTGCATAACCGATCTTAGAACTGCCCTGCCTCTGAACTTGTGTGTCATGTAAAACAAAAAACGTCCTTATTTTTAAGCCATTTGTAAAACTTGATATTCTGTAACAGCCAAAAACATCCCGGTATAATCCTGTCCTCGCTCATGCTCGGTATATTTACATATTCTCCTCTCTTCCTCTGGTCATCAGGTGTTCATTCAGTATTTACCACGTGCTAGAAACTTGGCTAGATCTTGGGGAAGCCGAATAGAGTAAAACGTGGTTCTGTTCTAACAGTTGGCTCAGGGTGAAGGTACAAACAGACAACACCAAGTAAGAGCGAGGAGTCAGGTCTGCGGAGCGGGTGGGGAAAACAGATACGCAGGGGTGTGGCAGGCAGGGCTTCCCACATTACCTCCTTCTCCCCTTTCCCGTGTCCTACACTTCTCTATTCGGAAAAAAGCAATGGCAACCGAAGTACATGCAAATTCTGGTACATTTAAAAATTACTTCCCGTAACAGAAATCTCACAGAGTTCATTTCTAACTCTAATTTGAAAATGAGTTTTGGTTGTTCAGTTAATTATACTTATGAAATCAAAGATCGATACAGACTCAGATGCTCATTATAGGTTGACAGATTTGACCAAAGAAAAGCAGTGAGTTAAGAAATTTATCTTAGTGCCTGAAAATAGCTTCATTTTAAATTTTAAATGAACCTTCAAAAATTAGTTTTTAAAAAATAAATCTTCTCTTATGCAATAACATTCAACATAATCATTATGTTAGATAACAAGCAAGATTAGTAGTAGTTATACAAAGAAAAATGCAGAGAAAGAGGGTTATATATTATACCAACATACCAACAGAATTTATAGTGCATTGATGGTACTATTGCTGATAAACTTTTCTTCTCAATTTGCCAAATTTTCTTTGATGTGATTATAAATGTTTTAAAAATAAAAGAAATGTGAACATGTCTTTTGTCCATATATACAGCTACTGCTGTGTTAACTATACTAATATTACTATTATAAAGGAAAAATAAATATAAACATTTTAGCTTATTTCTCAGGATGGCAGGAATTTTCTTATTTTAAAAAACAGTGGGAATGTATGTCCCCTTTAAGCATTCTGAAAATTAAAAATCTTTGGAAAATTACTAATGGATAGAGGAAATATTATCTGTTTGCTTTTCCACACTTGCCCTCTTGCCTTAATTTATGTCCTTATTACATTTACGTTAAAATATTACATTTTTAAAATGTGAAGCTTTATTCATTTATAACAATTTCTTAGACTGCAAATTGTCAGAGGGAATGAAACTATCCAATAGCACTTCCTTTTTCATAAATAATAATGAAGGCCATGTATTGCAGACATGTAGACAACTGAATACACAGTCCGCAGACTTGATGGTCAGCTGTTTTCAGGAAAGGAAAAACTGGTTCTATTGGGCCTCATGAACAGCTCGCTGTTGAGACAAGGAAGGAAGGCAGCCTCCTCCATGGGACTGTGACCAGGGTAGTCACCCGTCACACTTCTCTCTGCCTCTCTCAGTTTTTCCATGATCCTTTCTAATTACATTTGTAAAGGCTTATGTGCATACAATCCTTTCAATATTCTTAATACGAAATTTTGGGTGAGAACTCGTTGCTTCTCACACAGTTGCTTTTTGTTAAGAATTTTATTCTGTCCTGTTCTTGGGACCTGGGTTTTTGGTTTTGGTTTTGTTTTCCTAACAAAATAAAGGCTGAACTTGTAGTACTCCCTAACAGGTGTGAAGGATTAACTTCAATGGATCAAAATCTTTCATACAGAAGAAGAAAAAAATGCTCAGGACACTTTAATTTTAAAACAAAAAGACATAGTATAAAGGGAAGACTTTTAAGAACACCACCACTCATAGAATTAGTACTACCTATATCTGGATGAGTGGAATATTAGAAAGGACTTTATATTGACTAGAAAAGGACAGGAATGCCCATCAGTGTATAACAGGCATGGCTGACGCAGGGAAATCAGGGAAAAGTGATTTTGCTATAGTAGGACTCACAGTGGCTTCGACCCCTCCTCTTAACTGCTGGGACTGGTTTTTTGTTTAGATCCGCAGTGGTAAACTCAAATGTCCACGCGGCCCAGCAAGTAAATAAGTGAAGTCAGAGGGTATACGAAAAATACTGGGACGGGGAACAGTGGAAAACCGGAGAAGCACATGCGACGGCTGCAAGCAGCAGCAATCGCTCAGCTTGAGCCCGGTGTGGCCACAGAGGAACACAGGCCTGTGTCATCAGATCCAATGGTGTTTCAAGAGAAGCCAGAAATCTGATTTTTAACGTGAAATCACCTGGTTTTTTAAGTGTTGGCAACTTAAAAAACACACACACACACACACACCACCACTCTGTGAGACAGTATAATGCAGGCCAAAGAAAACACACCCACCTGTGGGCCAGCTACAGCCCACAACGTCATCTCACAACCCTGGGCTTAAACTTTATACCTTCTAAAACGACCTGTGGGAGGCTCCGGATGTGGAAAGGTAATGTACTTTCTGCCTTTGATTCTTGGAGTCATCAAAGAACCACTATGAATAAAATAAATTAAAATAAAATAAAAATTTCAGCAGCAAATTTCAAGAAACTGATGAAAACCTGAAAGTTGACCTGCAAAAAAAGAATTAACCTAAATATACATTATGATACTTAACTGCTTATAATGGAGATGTAGGAGAGAAGACTTTGAGCAAAATTAATCTATCAGGAGAATTCATAAAAAGGACTCAAAATGAAGAGGCTCTCCAAAAAGAAAAAAGGAAGAAAAAAATATTACGAATTTCGCACACTAATTCAGAAATAATTAGGCAAATCGAACACCTCAGGAATTCTAATTCTTTTAACTTTGCTGCTTTTTAAATCATTTTTTCAAACACCACTTTTAATCACTGTCTCTAAGCCCTACAACAAATTATATTAAAAAAGAAAAGAAAGTCTTGAATCACCATTTCTCTGCACTTAGGTGGCCCTGTTTATCCGTTTAAAGATAGGATGGTTTTTGCATCTGGCTGTAAAATATATCACTACCCCTTCAAAACCTTTTTGAAATAAAGCAGGTTAAAGATACATTTAAAATTTGGCTACACACTTCTGATGTTAATCTTACGCTATAAAAGTCACCCCATTCAACCAAACTTTTCGTGAATTGGTAAAATCATAATAAAAGCCAAATATGCCAAAGCTGGTTATATACCAACCACACTGCAGTATGCGTTTAGGAATGTCACTTCCAAAGTGGGAGAAATGTGTCCTGGTTTTGGTCTAACCCAGCTAATCTACTGCTTGGTTATCTACTGCTCTGTAACAAATCACACCAATTTAGCTGCTTCAAACAGGAAACACGGTGTCGCTGTTTCTGTAGGTCAGGAATCTGGGAGCGGCTTCGCTGGGTGGTTCAGGCTGGGGCCTTCCACGAGGCTGCAGTCAGGATGTCCGCTAGGGCTGCAGTTATCCGGGGCCCCACTGGGTCTAGAGGATCTCCTTCTAAGCACACTCATGGGAATGTTGCAAGAAGCTTTCATCGGGTCCTCCCCATTTCTGGGGCCTTTCCATAGGCTGCTTATGGCGAGGCCTCTCCCAGAGTGAGTGATCCAAAAGAGAAAACCCAAGACAAAGTCTGCAGTCTTTCATAATCTAACCTCAGAAGTCACATACCATCACTTCTGCTATATTTCACTGGCAAAATGTGGGAGGAGGCTACACGAGGATGTGACTAGGAGGAGGTGGGCATCACTGGGGGTTGGCGGGGCCATCGTGGAGGCTGAATTAGTATTAGAATTAGTATTTTTCTCCACTAACACGTCTGAGCGAGGCAACATCCCTCTGTAGGTAACAACGCTCATGATACCTGTAATTCTGAGCTGAGAGACAGACCTCTCCAGTTGCTAGGTGAGAAAAAGGTAGAGAGAGAGAATTTGCATATTATTATGAAAAAGTCTAATATATGATTTTTATTTACTTCCCCCACCCCACAGATGTCATTTTTCCTACTGTCATTATTTCCATGCCACGTCTCTCCCATCCTCAGAGCTATTGGTCTCACTCGTACACATGGGTTGAGTGTTTGAGAGATTAAGGGTTAACATACATACATATGCTTTGAAGGTTAAATAATTCTGGCTCCTCTAAAAAGTCAAGTGAGTCAAGTAAGCCATTGATCTGGAGTTAATGGTGCCGTAGTAAGAAATTACATTCAGCTGCGATGGACGGCGCACTTACAGGCTCAAATATAAAAAGCAGCTTCAAAATATGGTAAGGAAAAGAAGTGGAGACAAGAGAAGGAGAATGTGGGAAATGAGAAAGACTTGGGTATGGCCTTGGAAGTTAATAGGTAACATAAGATTTAGAGCAATTTTTAAAACACCCAAATTTTGGCAATTTTTAGTTTTTGACTTGTAACGACTTTACGGCTAAGACTAAGCTGGATAGAAAGAGGCAAAAGCTACAGAGAAGGTTTGTGGTGCTCTATCCACGAAAAATCGGATGGTAAATTCGTGGGAATCAGAGCTTTTACAAAATACACCTCTTGTATCTAGAAATGTTTTCGTTTTGTTTTCCAACTGCTAAATGAGTATATAAGATTGTAGCCATGGCCGTAGCTTCACTCTGCCTGCAAATTCGTGAGCTTCAAAAAAAGTAAACCGAAGTGCAAAGGGGGCATTTATGACCACAGCATCCCCGGCGCGCTTTCTTTGCTCCAGCCCAGTTTTAAGTTCCCTGCCTTCTAGCTGCTCGGCGGCGGGGAACACACAGAGAGGAGAGAGAAAAGGAAAACCAAGGAAGCACTGGATGATTAGAAAGCTTGCCAGGTGCCTTTACAAAAGTGGCCCCTGGTCCGAGGTTCTTGGTGTGGCTCCCTTTGAGTGGTGCCTAGAAGCTGCCCATGGGCTTCCACTGCCCATGTTTATTCCTGAGGATGGATTCAGCTCCACATTTTAATAATTGCATAATATCCCACTGAGTAAATATATGCCATAATTTACTTAACCATTCCCCCGCTTTAGAACATTTGTTTTGTTTGATCGTGGTTTGGGTTTGGGCCATTATGAATACAGTGAAGTGAACCTCTGTGTGCATTAAGATTATGTATTAGTGGGGCGCTAGGGTGGCTCAGTCGGTTAAGCGTCTCCCTTTGGCTCAGGTAATGATCCCAGGGTCCCGGGATTGAGCCCTGCGTCAGGCTCCCTGCTCAGTGGGGAGTCTGCTTCTCCCTCTGCCCCTCACCCCACTCGTGCTCTGTCTCTTTCACAAATAAATAAAATCTAAAAAAAAAAAAAAAGATTATGTATTAGTTATCTATTGCTGTGTAACAAATGACCCAAAGTCAGCGGCTTCAAACATCATCATCTGTTATCTCACATTTTCTGTGGGTCAGGAATCCAGAAGCAGCCTAGTTGGGTGGTTGTGGCTCTGAGTTATTCACGAAGCTGCTCTCACACCAATGGTTGTAGTCATTTGAGGGCACAACTGGGTGAGGATCTGTTTCCAAGCTCACTCAGCTGAGTGTAGTTGCTGGGAAGCTCCAGTTTCTTGCTGGTTGTTGGAGACCTCAGCTCCTCACCACGCGGGCCTTTCCCTAGGTTGTCTGACTGTCGCGTCCTAGCAGCTGGCTTTCCCCAGAACAAGGAATGAGACACAGAAAGGGAGAAAGCCCCCGGGACAGATGCCTCAATCTTTTATAGCTGGTCACCTATTCTCAGAAGTAACCGACCGTCACTTCTGTCATAGTCTAGTGGCCGCATAGACCAGTCCTGGTCTGATGTGGGAGAGGCCTATCCAAGGGTATGAATACCAGGACACAGGTCCTCTGTGGGGCATCTTGGAGGCTGGCTACCGCTGGTCATACATACATACATCTAGAACTCCACAGATTACGCAAACACACATGCATGTGTGTATTTACTTATGATAGCGGCTGAAAGCCACAATTACTAAGGGGGAGTGTTGACACTTTTTGAGGTTCTTGATATTTTTAGATTAAACAACATGAAACTGCTATTTTTGTTAAATCAAAACCAGTTGAATATAGGTTATTTCATGTAGGTCAACCTAATATACATCAACCTACTATGGACTGCAGAATTGTTTATTTTATAAGTATATGTCTCCACCATCATGTCTCACCATGTGTGAGTTTGGCAGTCTGGCCACTTCACGTATAAAGTACATTTTAGTCCTTACATCGAGTAGGAGATTGCTCAAAGTTGAATCATTATTTACTTCGCCCCAAATGGTGTTTTTAGGTCCAAATTCCTTAATTTACTGCATACTACAGTTTAGTTACACTGATTAATAAACATGAATATTATGTATAACTTTTTTTATAATAATTTTTTATTATGTTATGTTAGTCACCATACAGTACATCCCCGGTTTTTGATGCAATGTTCCATGATTCATTACTTGCGTATAACACCCAGTGCACCATGCAATACGTGCCTTCCTTAATACCCATCACCAGCCTATCCCATTCCCCTACCCCCCTCCCCTCTAAAGCCCTCAGTTTGTTTCCCAGAGTCCTTAGTCTCTCATGGTTCATTCCCCCTTTTGTTTACCCTCCTTCCTTCTTCACTTTCTTCCCCTACCGATCTTCCTAGTTCTTATGTTCCATAGATGAGAGAAACCATATGATAATTGTCTTTTTCTGTTTGACTTATTTCACTTAGCATTATCTCCTCCAGTCCCGTCCATGTTGCTGCAAATGTTGTGAAATCATTCTTTTTGATGGCTGAGTAATATTCCATTGCATATATGGACCACATCTCCTTAATCCAGTCATCTGTTGAAGGGCATCTCAGCTCCTTCCACGATTTAGCTATTGTGGACAATGCTGCTATGAACATTGGGGTGCATACAGCCCTTCTCTATGTATGACTTTTTTAAGACCATAGCGTTACCACTATATTGCCTTTTAACAAATAAACACAAAGCATAGACACGCTAATTCTAAGTCAGTACTGTCCAACGGGAATGTAAGTCACACATAATTTAAAATTTTCTAGTAGGTACATTTAAAAAGCAAAAAGAGGGTGCCGGGGTGGCTTAGGCAGTTAAGCGGCTGCCTTCGGCTCAGGTCACGATCTCAGGGTCCTGGGATTGAGCCCCACAAGGGAGCCTGCTTCTCCCTCTCCTTGTGCTTGAGCTCTCTCTTGCTATCTTTCTCTCTCTCTCCAAATAAATAAATATTTTAAAAAATAATAATAAAAATAAAAAGCAAAAAGAAATAGGTGAAATTAATTTTAATAAAATACATTATTTAACACAATATATCCAAAATATTACAATTGCAACATGTAATCAATTTTCAAAAATTTTAATGAGATATTTCACATTCTTTTTTTCATATCAAGTCTTGGAAATCTAGTGCAGATTTTGCACTTACGATGCATGTCAGTTTGGCTGCTAAGTTTTCATTGGAAATACTCAATCTGTATTTAGACTTCAAAAAGTTTATAGCTGAAAAAGTAGATTCACATACCCATGTTGTTTCGATCATACCTAAGAAATCTCCAGTAATTGAACTGGTTTATCGATTTTTTTAAATTTATATTAGAAGTAGATAACAATTTAGTGCCTCAGATGCCCGAGCCACCATTCAAGTATATGACAGTAACAGGTGACTAGTGCACGACCGCATTGGTAAATCTGTAGTTTAAAATCAAAGGAGATACAGAGAACTGGCTAGTAATAGAATTATCACACAAAGAGTTCAATAACTGCAGTTAATACCTTTTCAAGGCCAGAGGTCGATCTTGAGCAAAACGCTTTGATGCAATTAACTTATACCACATTTTTATAGCAAGCTGTTTCATTCATCTACAGCCACGGATGAGAGCAAAGTAGGCCAAAAAGTTAACTGCAGAATCAGCCAGAAACATGGTAATTATACAATAACTATTTTCCCAGTAGACAATGGATTTTAAGATGTATGTTAAGATAAGATGATGAACATGACTTATTGCAAAGTACCATCCTTTTTTTTTTTTTCTTAGGTGGAGGGGAGGGATGGAGAGTCTCCAGCAGACTCCCTGCTGAGCTCAGAGCTTGAGGTGGGGCTCGATCTCACCACCCCTCACAACCTGAGCGGAAACCAAGAAACCAAGAATTGGAGGACCAACTGGACTGTGCCACCCAGGCACCCTCAAAGCACAATTCTTATGCTAACAAAGCCCTAAGCTTTTAAGAAGTAAATTCTCTTGTAGATGTTTGTGAAATGCTTAATTGCAGTACTTTCAAATTTCAGTCAAATACACTATGACCAATGTACTTCTAGAAATTCAAATATAAATAAAAAGTTTGTCCCCTCAATATCTAAAAGGTGTTGGAAGGTTTTATACACTAGTGATTGGAAAATAAAGCAAGTCTGAAAAACACTTTTGTTCAAACCAAAAAAATACATTACGATGCACTGTTCAAACTTGATTTATTTCTAAACTAGTAGGATGCAAATACCCTTCTCTTTATCTACTCAGCACACAATTTCGTGACATTTCTTGTGCAGATATTTGCACCAAACAGAAAACAAAGCCTCAGACTAAAAGAATATTAGGTGGCACCAGGTAGAGGAAGTATTTTGGTGCATAGAGGGCTTTCCTTTCTCCTTTAACTGTACTATCAATCTCACTTCTCTTTATTTCTATGCCCAAAATCCATCCAGCAGTTATCCAGATGTAACTTAAGAATAATAAAAAGATTGTCCTTTCTGGAATGGTACAAAAAGCATAACTTGTAATTCATGTCTCACTTGGTCCAACTTAGAATCACCCAGTGTATTATATGTACTCTTAAGACAGTAGGGTACATTTCTGTCTGATGTGCCCAGCTGTCTGGGTGACTTTTATGCTCATCTCTATCAATTTTCCTATCTTAGATTGTAAAATCCTAGAGATAAGATATTAGCCAACTTATTTTACTTTGAAGACATGGTAACATACACATAAGTGCCTCAGATACTTTTTGACGATTACAATGATGATGATGGTGATAAAGAAACTGTTCACTGGCCTCATATATGAAGTTAATGGTCTCAGTGACTTAGGAATCTGAGATTACAGAATTACATGGTATTGTTCTATATTCTGAATTCTAAAAAAACAAGCACACACAAAAAAACCTCAGAAGATTTTATCAACCAAGAGTTTATAACTTTAAAAATCACAATAAATAGGGATGCCTGGGTGGCTCAGTCAGTTAAGCCTCCGCCTTCAGCTCAGGTCATGATCCCAGGGTTCTGGGATCAAGTCCTGCTTCAGGATCCTCACTCAGCGAGGAGCCTGCTTCTCCCCCTGTCTGCTGCTCCCCCTGCTTGTGCTCTCTCTCTCTCTCTCTCTGACAAATAAATAAATAAAATCTTTAAAAAATAATAATATAATAAAAATCACAATAAATAAAAATACAGAAGAATTCACCATATATTTTTTCTTCTAGTAGCACTCAAACTACCCTAAAAATGACTAACGAATGAGGTAACTACTGAGTAGTTATAATTAAAGTGTTACTTTGTTTAACATATTTGGCCTCCATGCCAAAAGAACATAGACAAGACATCTATTTTCACTTCATCTTTTTTCACCAACACTTCACTAAGTAGAAAACTTCCCTGTGGAAGTCAATGTTAGGATCAAAATAGGTGTGACGTGTAACACATGTAATCCCATATACATCATTTGCCTCTATGCTTATTCGTTCCTCAGCCCCTCCAAGATAAAACAAGTTGTAAAAAGAAAAAGATAGTACGGAAATCAACATTATTATCTACAGGCTTCAGTAAAGACAGTTGTCTGTAGGGCTTTTAAAATAATTTTTAATTAGGGGCGCCTGGGTGGCACAGCGGTTAAGCGTCTGCCTTCGGCTCAGGGCGTGATCCCGGCGTTATGGGATCGAGCCCCACATCAGGCTCTTCCGCTATGAGCCTGTTTCTTCCTCTCCCACTCCCCCTGCTTGTGTTCCCTCTCTCGCTGGCTGTCTCTATCTCTGTCAAATAAATAAATAAAATCTTTAAAAAAAATAATAATAATTTTTAATTACCAGGCTGCAGTTCCCTTCACCCCTTCATCCCCACAGTACAAAGTCCCTTGTTATCTCAGATATTTGTCACGAATATGTGACTTTTCAAAAAGTTAATTACTGCTTGCTAAGCCTGTTCCACATGATTTAGCCTACTGGTATTTACAGATGGGTGACATGAGAAGAACATTTGCAAAAATTCTGAATTTTAAAATTCTCTTTTCTTTTTATCACGTCATCATTCTATACAAGATAGAAAATAATCAGGCTGACCAGCTCGGTCTGGATTCCTTCCTTATATTATCTGTTTAGCAAATAGAATAGAATCTATTAACTGTTTCTGTAGTGTCCAAACCAGCCAACTCCTGTCAGCACTGCTCGTCTTGGCAACCTCATCTTCTAACTGCCCCTGAGCTGGGATGGAAATCTCTCATTTGATTTAGTCCTGTGGACATCAATCAAGTCTATAGGAGAAAAGGATAGTCACACATGTGGAAACCAGCCATCATGGATTAAAAACAGAGGTATCTGGCAAGACTTTCAGATACAACAAGGAGCTTAAAATGAAGAATGATGGGCTCTCGTACACTTACCTTTCTCATACTATAAAAAGGAAGAACCTCTGAAAGATTTTGAGTAATTGCCAAGCAGTTCCACCATAAATTGCTATCTGGCCAGAATAAATCCTTCCCCTCTCTACTTCACTTTCCTCATCTATATAATATGACAATTATATTAATGATTAAAATGTTCTAGAACACCTAACCAAAGGTACGGTATTCCTCTTTGCCAGGCTTGAGAACAAAGTTTACTCTGAGACAGCAAGACTTTATAAGAAACGGCATATTTAGCTAAAGCTCCCAAAAGAAACACTTAAAACTTATTTTTGAGCCCAAATGTGGAAAATCATTCCTACAAAGCCCTTGTACGGCTCCTCCTTCCTCACCCCTCCAGCCAGGCTATTGCTGTCAGTTTAGTCCCAGGTGCTACCTTCACTGCGGCCACCCCCTTGCTACGAGGTCACTGGAAGCCCTCCTCCACGAAGCTGCTGTGCTCCACACAGTAAGGAAGCAAGAGAGAGGCTGCCAGTGGGGAGCAGCGAAGCAGAGCGCTGCTGGGCCCCGCCAGGTGGAAGCCCTGCACCTGCAGAGACCCATGGTTCCTTCTTCCTAGCTGCTGACACTTCCTGTCCACACAGGCTCCGTGCCTCATGCCTTGGATCTCCAAAGCAGGACTAATCCTCGGAAACAACGAGAGGGTGACATTGATGAGGAAAATATGTTAATAGAATAATGCTGCAGAGTGGGAGAATCCAGCAAGAAGGAAGAAGAACCAGTCTAAGAAGAATTTACCTCAGCTTTTATCTAAAAAGCCAGAGAAAATATAAAGAAATAGCTTATTTACCTTCAAAGTAAGAGGTACATACATCAAGAATATTCAATAACTGATGATGCAACCACAGACATTTAATGACATAATTTATACAGAGTTAAAAAAGAAAAAGAAAAAGAAAAAGAAACCCCACACCATTTCGGGTTGTTAGTCCCCAATTCCCTTTGATTATCTAAAATGCTTTAAAATCTACACATAGAAGTAACTTTCAGAAATTGTATTTTTCAAATAAGGAGAGGAAAGGGAAGAAGAAAGGGGGGGTAAACTGAAGCGGGGATGAACCATGAGAGACTATGGACTGTGGGAAACAAACTGAGGGCTTTGGGGGGGGGCGAGGAATGGGATAGACTGGTGATGGGTAGTAAGGAGGGCACGTATTGCATGGTGCACTGGGTGTTATACGCAACTAATGAATCATGGAACATTACATCAAAAACTAGGGATGTACTGTATGGTGACTAACATAATAAAAAATATTATTTAAAAAAAGAACAAGTCAAATGGTGCCTATTGGTTTTTCTCTTCTACTAATTGCACACTTACTTTATTTTTGTTTCCTAGACACAAAACGTTTTCCTTCTATTGCCCTTAAAGGTACACTCTATTTCTTTTGCATCTCCATTTAAGGCTTCTGTTTCTTGAACTGCCTAATAAAACGTTCTTCTAATACTAAGCAGAAAACACTGAATGAATGTCTTCCCATTAATCTAACATATTCTGTTTTTAGGAAATCACTGAAAAAGAAGTCAGGTTATTTAGAGGCAAACCGTCTATTTTCACTGATTCAGGATGTGAATGATGACTTCTTTTATTGCCTACTGGGTAACAATTCCCTTTCCTTCTGAGAAATCTATGCAGTAATCTCTTCTGGGAGCTTCTGGGTCCCAGACCCCTAACTACTGTGAAATATTGAAATTACACTGGGAATTCCATGTGGGAGCCAGATTATAGCAAGAAATTGGAATGGAATCCCTAAGACAGATCCTATTTATGAACTATAATCATTTAGCCTCAGACTTAACAAAAGGGAGATATAGAAAGGCTATCTATACGCACCCGCCTGGAGTTTATCTGTATGGCAGTCCCTCAAAGCTCTTCTGCAGCACCTTTTGAAATACGCATGTTACCATCTGTTTCCCATAAAGTCCTCTGACCAAAAGCAACAATAACAACAACAACAAAAACCCCAAGCTAAATATGATAACCAGCTTCCCAGGATAACCAGCTTCTGATTTAAAACATTGCCTTAGGGGAGTCTGGCGGATCATCCAACTCTTGATTTGGGCTCAGGTCACGATCTCAGGGTTGTGGGAGCAAGCCCCCTGGCAGCTCTGTGCTCAGCGGGGAGTCTGCGCGAGATTCCCTCTCTCTCCCCCTCTGCCCCTTCCCTCACTCCCCAACTCTCTCGCTCAAGTAAAGAAATGAATCTTAAAAATCAAAAACTGCCTTAGTTTCCTCAATCACCATATATTAAACAATAGTCCTAAGGTGACCCTATTCAGAAACCAAAATCCAGATAGTAAGGAAATCATTTTAATATATTAATTCAGAATCATTCTAAGCATGACAATAGTTTTCTTTCTCCATTTATTTCTGTATCATTTTCTTTCCTTTTTGTCTCTAATAGTGTCGCCATTTTAAGAACCAAATTAAACATAACCATGGGAGAGCCTCTTCCTATTTCCATTTTGAATTTCTTCTTCGATGCTCTTTTAAGAAATATTTAGAGAAGCTGTTATGGTCAGTGGTTAACATGGAGTCAGACAGATTTAGACTCAAATTCTGGTTCCACCATTAACATAACTCCAGGTCTCCTCTCTAAGTTACATTTTCTTCCTCTGTTTAACAGGGAAAGTAATACCGACCCTATGGGTTGCTGTAGTCAAAATGAGATAATGGATCTGAAGCACACTGCACAGAGCCAGGCGCACAGTAAGTGCTCAGTAAGTGGTAGCTATTGTTTCGTACATAAACACACATTGGAAAATCTGGAAAACAAAGAAAATGTATCCTTCATTCTATCACCCTAGTAATACAAACATGTATTTCTTTGTAATTTATGTCCACATAAAAACTTATTTTTATATTATTATAATTGCAATTATAATTTTATCTCTTTTTTTACATTATAATCATGTTTCCGTGTTACCATGTAGGAATCATAATTACCTTTTTAATTTGCCAAGTGAAGTTCCATTAAGTAAAAAGGACCATAATTTAACCGCTAAATTCCTGCAGTATTTGAGGGGTTTTGATATTACAAATACTACTACAATAACATTTGCATGAATATAACTTTTTCATTCTGTGGAATTCTTCCCTTAGGATGGATTCCCAAAGCAGGCTTTTCAGAGTAACCAAAAACTCTTTCATGACTTAGTTTCGCCAAACTTCTTTCCACAAGTTTATACAATTTGTAGAGGCTTCGCCAACGGCCATAAACATCATATTCTCTCCAACCTTCAGTATAAATACTAATATCTTGTATTCATTGCATATTTACCATATGCCAACTACTGGTCAAAGTGCTTTGCGTATAATATCTCATTGTGCTCACAGCAAATCTCTGAAACACCTTTTAGGGAACATCTTTTGCGGATGAGGAAGTTAAGGTTCAGGAAGTTTAAAAGCTATGTCCAAGGTCATACAGAAGTGAAGGGGTCGAACTTGGACTCATACTCAGACCCTGCCTAATGCCACAGTGCTCTTAACCATTTGGCTACATTTCTGCTTTACTCTTTTCCCCCCTAAATAATAATAAGTGGGGAAGGACATTTTCACTGGTGTTTTAACGTGCAGTTCTTTGATCACTAGCGAGGTTGATCATTTTTACATATGTTTGTTTTAAAACTATTTTCTTGTTGTATTATTCATTCATATTGTTTAACAACTTCTGTAAAGTGCTGAGGACAATGTTGTTCCCTCTGTATTCTTTACCAACAGGTGTGTCAGCACAAACTTCACATGAGAGGTCCATGTCCTTATTGATGACTTCATGGAGCTGTCAGTTTGTAAGAGGAGGTACTCCTCTTTCCCCTCCCTCTTGCCCAATATGGGCTCATACAAATACATTCTAGAAAGTTATCATTTCCATATCTCTTCAACATTATTCATTCATGCGATATGTCTCCTGCCTGGATTAGAACACCCCTATCATGAGAGAGAGTAAGGACCCAACATCCCCTGAAACATGACAAACTAAAATTTTTTCACTGAGCCAATTTACCAGCATCTTTGAGAATCCATCACTATCTCACCTCTCCTCATTCCCCACTACCTGTCTCTTTCTATCTTCAAATTTCTCTTCTACTAACTAGGATAAGGACTGAAATGTGTAGGGTTTTTTTTTTCTTTTCAAATTTTTATTTAAATTTTAGTAACATGTAGTATAGTATTAGTTTCAGGAGTAGAATTTAGTGACTCATCACTTACGTGTAACACCCAGTGCTAATCGCAACGAACACCCACCTTATTACCCATCATCCATTTAGCCCATCCCCCTACCCACCTCCCCTCCAGCAACCCTCAGTTTGATCTCTATAGTTAAGAGTCTCTTATGGTCTGCTTCCTTCTCTTTTTTTTCCCCCTTCCCCTATGTTTATGTTTTGTTTCTTAAATTCCACATATGAGTGAAATCATATGGTATTTGTCTTTCTCAGACTGACTTATTTTGCATAATACTCTCCAGCTCCATCCACATCATTGCAAATGGCAAGATTTTGTTCTTCATTCTTTTTGATGGCTAACATTACTTATAAGTATATATAATATATATTAATAGATTTATATTATTTATTTATTTATTTATTTATTTATTTATAGATTTTATTTAAATTCAAGTTAGTTAACATGTAGTGTATTATTAGTTTCAGGAGTAGAATTTAGTGATTCGTCAGTTGTATATAACACCTAATGCTCCTTACATTAAGTGCCCTCCTTAAAGCCCATTGCCCAATTTCCCCTTCCCCCCACCCATATCCTCTCCAGCAATATACCAAATCTTCTTTATCCATTCATCAGTTGATGGGTATCTGGGCCCATTCCATAATTTTGCTATTGTTAATAATGCTGCTATAAACACCGGGATACATGTGGCCCTTCAAGTCAGTATTGTTGTACCCTTTGGGTAAATACTTAGTAGAGCAATTGCTGAGTTATAGGGTAATTCTATTTTTAACTTTTTGAGGAACCTCCATACTGTTTTCCAGAGTGGCTGCACCAGTTTGCATTCCTACCATACTGTAAGGGGTTCCCCTTTCTCCACATCCTCGCCAACATCTGTTGTTTCCTGTGTTGTTAATTTTATCCATTCTGACAGGTGTGAGGTGGTATCTCACTGGGGATTTGATTTGCATTTCCCTGATGATGAGTGATGTTGAGCATCTCTTCATGTGTCTGTTGGCCATCTGGATGTCTTCTTCCAAAAAATGTCTATTCATGTCTTCTGCCCATTTCTTAACTGGATTATTTGTTTTTTGGGGGCGTTAAGCTTGATAAGTTCTTCATAGATTTTGGATACTAGCCCTTTATCAGATATGTCATTTGCAAATATCTTCTCCCAAGACTGAAATGTGTAGGTTTTTGTGAATGTGTGATCCAAATAACTTGGCCATCATTCAAAACTTATCTCCCATAATGCATGGAAACATCATTAAAACTGCATCTATAGTTCCCTAAGCAAAACCAGATTTACCTAATAAATCTAAATTTTAATAATCCTGTTTTCAGATATGCTCCATTACCTGCATTATGTCTTGCAATATATCCAAGTGCCCAAGCCGCAGCCTCCTTGACTCCAGGGTCAAAATCTTCCAAGCATATCACCAGCGTATCCAGTGCTCCACAGTCAACTATTGCCTGAGCTAGTTGAGGAGAATGTTTGCCAACTGCTCGTAACACAAAGGCAGCTGCTTTCTTGTAAAAACGCTACAATGATAAAATAGATAAAACTCAAAGTGAATCAAACACTTATAAAACCAAAAGTGAAAATTGACAAAAACCAACATAAAAATGACATTAATATATATAAAGCTCAACAGCTTTTAAATCCAAAAGATGAAAAACATCCTGCAAAATAATTTTTTGATGCTCCCCTATTGCTTCTGTTCAGTAACTAAACTGAAATAATTTAAATCTTAAATTACATTTCAAATGTTTTATTCCAAAAAATTCATTTGGAAATTGTATAAAATACAATATAAACATTGTATTTCCTACCAATTCATAAAATAATGAGATTTTCTGTATCTGCAACACACTGAAAAGTATTTGTTTGACCCATGGGAACTCTTAGATTGTTAGCATGTGCAACAAAACTGTCCACTGACAAATTCATTTCCTTTACTTGCCCTCAGCCTCTAAGCATGGTAGGCCTTTCATGACCTCAACTAATCTTTTGGTGTCCCAAGCTATCCTGAAATAACAACCATGTTTCAAGATGCACTACCAACTGTTGGATAAACATAAAGGCGAAACACTCATGATACATTTTTAAAGCTTTCCTGATAAATAAACTAACCAAACAAGGGGATGTGTTATTTATCCCCTCTTAGAAATGCTCTTTTAAAACAATAAATACAAATGACTTACTGTTAGGTGAACTTTAAGTAATGCTTCATATTTATAAAATTTTCTATGTAAAATTTTATCAGATTGAGAAATAAAACTGAAACACAAGACTAACATGTTTTTTTTTCATATAACTAAAAAAAATTAAGTGTATAGGAAGTATTTGGCTATAACACTCACTACTGTTTCAAGGTTAGTATAATGACACAGTAACAGTCTCTGTCTTTTATTAGTAGAACCCAATTAACCCCCTAATTGTAGATTCCAAGTTTTTACGTCTTTACAGTGACTACTAAAAGTGACTAGGTCACTATAGCACCTGTTCTGAAAGCATGCTATTTACTTTGGCTAAAAGATTAAGATACAACAAAAATTATAGGAGAGAGAAAATACATCAAGAATATTTTAACGTATTATATCTCAAAAATTGGTATATGTTGATGATATAAGAAATATGCTATGTTAATGATGTTTTGATATATTTCTTTAGTTTCTTAAATGTTAACATATATAGATATTAAAATATTTGTTATAAAGGTTAATTTTATGTCAGTAACCAAATATCTACAACTTACTATAAAACTTAGAGTTCTAAAGAAGCTTTCCATTATTTTCTTATAATCATGGGAAAATAATGGTGATACGTTTCCTGTCATCACCTTAAGCTAATGTGACTTTTTTTTAATAATAATTTTTTATTGTTACATTAGTCACCATACAGTACATCCTTAGTTTTTTACGTAGTGTTCCATGATGTGACCTTTTATATGGCAGAATTTCAAATTCACAATTTACTGGCCATCGACAGTCACTGCTAACTACAGTGCCTATAATCCACTCCTTCTGATCTCATTTTCCCCTTTCTCCTAATTTCTGCTTCTTCAAATTCCTCTCTCTTCTCTCCCATTCCTCACTAAAAGAATTCCCTTAAAAAAGGGGGGGGGGATTCCACACCAGGGACTTTGTACCTCATAAAGAAGAGATTAAATCCTGAGAGAAATGAGTTAAAGGACTGGTTGGTGAAGGAGACAGAAGCCTGGGAACACTGCTTCACATTCTCACTTTCTCCTCATTTCTGCCTCTTTACAACTAATGGACATTCATTCACATTTAGATCTACTGAGACCCTTCTTTGTGGGATACCAAAACACAGACCCTGCCCTCGAAAGAAGGAGCTAAGAGTCTAGGAAGAACAAAGTCTAACAGTATTTGATGATGGAAGGAACACCTGCAAGAAAAATAAAATTTCTGAGACTCCTCATGGAGATAAGACAGTCAGTAAATGACTCTCCAATCTATAAAAATAAGGCAAATTTTTAAACAATTAGGATTTATTTTTTTATTCTGGTAAAATACACATAATATTTACTATTTTAACCATCTTAAAGTGTACAACTCAGTGGCATTTAGCATATTCGTGGTGTTGTACAAACATCACCATCTAGTTTCAGAATATTCTCATCAGCCCAACAAGAAACCTCATACATGTTAAGGAGGCACATTGTTCCCCTCTCCCCCCAGCCTCTGACAATCACTAATCTGCTTCTGTCGCTACAGAGTTGCGTATTCTGGACATTTCCTAGAAGTGGAATCATACAACATGTAGCCTTCTGTATCTGGCTTCTTTCTCTTAGCATAACGTTTTCAAGGTTGATCCATGTCGTAGCATGTGTCCGCACTTCATCCCTTTTTATGACTGATAATATCCATTATATGGATGTCCAAAATTTGTTTATCCATTCTTTTGTTATAGTGAATAATGCTGCTATAAACATTTGTGTACAAGTTTTGTTTGAGCACCTGTTTTCAATTTTTTTGGATATCTAACTAGGAGTAGAATTGCTGGGTCATCTGGTAATTATGTTTAACTTGACTGCCAGACTGTTTTCTATAGCAGCTGCACCATTTTACACTCCTATCAGCAATATATGAGGGCTCCAATTTCTCCAAATCTTCACTAACACTTATTCTTTTCTTTTCTTTTCTTTTTTTTTTTTAATCATGGCAATCCTAGTAGGTAAAGTGGTATCTTGCTGTGGTTCTGATTTGTATTTCCTAATGACTTATGCTGTTGAACATCTTTTCATCTTCATTGGCCATGTGTATATCTTCTTTGTATGTGTATAGATGTCTATTCAAGTCTTTTGCCCATTTTTAAATTAGATCATTTGTCATTTGGTTATACAAATAGGAATTTAATCTTAAAAAATATCAAGAAATATATATCCTTAAACTAACAGAATGGAATAAACAGACCAAGACCCTATCTATAGGAAGGTCCTTAACTATTCTTAGGTGGTGCTGTACAGAAACATAGAGTAGGACCAGACCGGAGGGGGAAAAAATTGGGGCACTCTTAGATGACCCCTAAAAGGACTGGCATGCTTACGTACTTGGTATAAAATGCTTTATCAAACCTTCCCTTACATGTATTCTCCTTCCTTTTGTATGCTTCTCTCCCCCTTGCTTCCAAGCTGTCTCTTATAGTTAGCCAGATTTCACCTGCATATAAGGATTGCTGAAAACAACTTTTTATTTGCCTAAGGCTCCATACAGCTCTCAAACCTGATCCTACAGGTTTAAGACTCTCATACACAGAAATACTGCTTTATATATGATCCCATTAAAAATTGTGTAATCTGTTTTCTTATATTAACAGTAATGGGGAAAAGCTGTCTATTACTCCTAAAATAAAATACCCTAAAGATATTATTATGTGCAGTTCAAAAAATTAAATGTTGTGTTAACATCCTAAAATTCTAATGCCTATAAGCTTGCAGCTGTATCCAAACTAGCAGATTCTTAAAAATCTAAAACAAACAAAAAACACATAACTAATTTTTTAAAAATCTTACATTCTGTTCTGCCAGTGAATAAACAAGCTGTGGAAGAATGTCACCCTTCACCACCGCTTCTGCTAGGTCATCATTATAATTAGCCAGTCTCCCAAGAGCCAACGCAGCAGTCTGTTGAATTGTTGGGACCACATCCAGAAGAAGAGGCCTCAGCAAAGACATTACACCTGAGTTTAGTTATGAAAGAACAGAAGTCAGCAAAATTTAAACGCAAAAGCAAATACACAATTCAGCATTATATATATATAAATTACAGGAAAAAATCAGTAAAGACAAAAAACATTATCCACTAAAAACTAGTGGTATATTTAGAAGCATCCAACTGGCCAAGACAAAGAATAATACAACCTGAAATTATCAAAGCAGCAGCACAGCATGACAAGAAAGGCTTTGGAGTTAGGTTAAGAGTTTAAATCCCTGATTTGGCAAATAGTAGCTATGTGACCTGATAGGCCTGTTATGGGGAATGCAGAGAAAGATTGTAGAGCAAGTAGTTTAATGCCTACCTAGCACATGGTAGGGGGTAGAGGGGAGCTGGGGGTGTAGGTGTCCCCCAGCCTTTGCAAATCCTATCTTTCAGGGTTCAGTTCAGGTCCTTTCATCTCTATGGAGTCTTCCATTTGTTTTGTTTGGTTTTTTGTTTTTGTTTTTTCTCTGATTCCAACTGTTGGGTCTTTTCTGTGATTTCAACTGGCTAAGGCCTCACATTCATGAAGGGATGCAACTTCAGATTTCTGATATTATTTCAAAGAAACAAATTCTCTGAGATAAGTATTTTGCATTACTAGTTCTCATAATACTCGCTCCAGGGTTGAATACAGAGTAGGTATATCACCGTCACAGCAACAATAGTAAAAGTTAGCTTATATTTATCCAGCACTTCTTAAATGCACACATTGTTTTAAGGACTTGTTTTCCATATGAATTCACTGAACTGTCATAACAAACCTATGAAGTGGCCTATTATTATGTCTATTTTACAGATGAGGAAATGGAGACTGAGAAAGGTTAAGAAATCATCACAAAACTAATAAATGATGAAACATGGTTAGAAATTCAGACATTCTTCATTAATGATTGCTAAATAAATAATACATATTGAAAGTTGAGGAGGTAGGGAAAGAGAGATAAAAAAATAATTACATTTTAGTCATTTGGCTATTCCAAGTCTTTACAGTACCTTTGCCTTACTATAAAATACCCCAAATAGTCAACTGCTATTTGGGCTTTAACGATGCTGTTTTAGTCTAAGGTTACAAGGAAGGTGATGACAGAGCTCAAACTGGAACAAAACGCCCCTTGACTTTCTAAACTTTACTTAATTTGCAGCAGGCTATTCAGCTAGATGTTATTACATCTTTTCTTTAAAAACATACCGCGGTGAGCTAGAAAAGCAAATATTATCAATATTCTTTTATAATGTTATGTCCAGAAACATTCGAAAAAGAATAAAAGGAAAACATTTATAATAACACTTAGGATTAGACCAAATTAAGATAAACAGTACTACCAATAACATTAGCAGAGAATAATGATGCTTATCACAGATACATGTAATGATGTGACCCGAGGCTTTTCATAGTTCCCAATTTCATTTAGTGATCATCTTTATGGTTACGGTGGCTTGATGAGATCATCTTACATAAGACCACAGTTGCAGGTTTGAATCCCACTCAGGCTGGTTAACTTTGCTGGCACATGGCACTTCTAGGTCATAGCTCATGTTCAACAAATTAACATGTCTATACTCATAAGTGTTGATAATATTACTATCTATACTTTTTGTAGTGATAATTTCTGAAATACCTCACAACAAAAAGTTTAAAGTGCAGAATAAGGTATTAGAATGACTACGGGGGGTGCCTAGGTGGCACAGGAGGTGCCTGGGTGGCACAACGGTTAAGCGTCTGCCTTTGGCTCAGGGCGTGATCCCGGCGTTATGGGATCGAGCCCCGCATCAGGCTCCTCCACTGGAAGCCTGCTTCTTCCTCTCCCTCTCCCCCTGCTTGTGTTCCCTCTCTCGCTGGCTGTCTCTATCTCTGTCGAATAAATAAATAAAATCTTAAAAAAAAAAAAAAAAGAATGACTACGAAATGTTAACACAGGTTCTTTCTAAAAAGTCGGATTTAAAATGATTTGTTGATCTCCTCTTTGTAGCTGTTTCATTACTTGATTTCTTTTTTTAGCTTTTTAATCGTGGTAAAATAGATGTAGCATAAAAATTACCATTTTAACCATTTTTAAGTGTACGATTTAGTGTAATCAACACCACTACCTAGGAACTGCGGAACTGTTTTCCACAGGAGCTGCGCCGTTTTACATTCCTACCAGCTAAGTACAAGTGTTCATATTCTTCCACATCCTTACCAGCACTTGTTATTTTTTGTTTTTTGTTTTTTGTTTTTTAATAATGGCCACCCTAATAGGTGTGAAGTGGTATCTCATTGTGGTTTTGATTTTCATTTCCCTATCACTCATGTCAGTGAATGTCTTTTTATGTGCTTATATTGGCCATTTGTACATGTTCTTTGTTGAAATGTCTATTCAAGTCCTCTGCCCATTTTTAAATTGGGTTGGTTTTAGTTATTGTTGACTATAACTTCATTTTTTATAACAAATATGCATGATTTTAAGTAAAATAAGTCAATACTCTAAAAAAACAAGAGCTAAATTTGTTAACACATATTTGAAGTTTCATAATAAATACATTAACAGGGTCAAAAAGTATAAAGTATAATAAGTATGCTTCAAATAGTTTTAAAAGAATTACAATTATGTTTCATGTTATTTTTTCCTGATGATTCTGGTATTTCCTTTTTTTCCCTTTTGATATATTTATATATGTGTGTGTGTATGTGAAGGCAATGGCTTATTGTCTTTAGAAATATAATTGGAAAATCAATCTATACTGGGTTATTCATCCTGGGTATTTTGAATTAAATCTCAAAAACTTTGACCTTCTATGTTAAGAAGTTGAAGAATGAATTCATCTATCTGGGTCTGTAATGTTTAATTTAGTTATAAGTGCTTATTTTATTTTATTTTTTAAGATTTTATTCATTCATTTGAGAGAGAGAGACAGAGAGAGCACAAGCAGGGGGGAGAGGCAGAGGGAGAGGGAGAAGCAGACTCCCCACTGGAGCCCGATATGGGGCTTGATCCCAGGACCTGGAGATCATGACCTGAGCCGAAGGTAGAGGTTTAACCGACTAAGTCACCCAGGTGCCCCAGTTATAAGTCTTTATTATTAGTTACAGTATTTAGCTAATATACCATAAGTCTCCCAATTTTGGAAAATTTCAATTTGCTGTTTTGG
>NW_024425675.1:13051028-13051429 GCF_017311325.1 Ursus maritimus
TTTTCCCCCCCCCCCCAAGTATTTCACCTCTCCATATATTCAAAGGAATTTTTTGCTTTATACGTTTTCTCCTCCATTTTTCTACTACATCTGGCCCAGGAAAAATAAGATCAATAAAATGACACAGCATTCCTTTCCTTCTATCCCTGTATTTAATATCAAAGTTAGGCCTCCATGCAGATGTCTCTGCTCTATCATTTTTCCTGCATTCCTTAGTGCACACAGGAGCACAATAAGACTTTTGAAAAATTTAAAATCTCTGAACCTATAAAAGTAAAAGCTAAAGTTTCAGTTTAAAATATCTTTGTTTGAGGGTACCTGGGTGGCTCAGTCAGTTAAGCCTCTAATTCTTTGATTTTGGCTCATGTCATGATCTTGGGGTTTTAACATCAGTCCCGTTT
>NW_024425675.1:13051449-13146800 GCF_017311325.1 Ursus maritimus
GCAGGGAGTCTGCTTCTTCCCCCCCCCCTCTCACCCACCCCCTGCTCAAGCTCTCTCTCTCTCTCTCTAAAATAAATAAGTAAATCTTAAAAAAATATATATGTTTGTTTGAATAAGGTCATCTTTATTAGAGAAAATATTGCCCAAATTTCTAGTCCTTGAATTGCCTCTTAATGCTTCATAATTATCAGTCCCCAGAGACATGTTTTTATTTCTTACACAGATTAAGCATGGAGACCTTGTTATTCTAATCNNNGAATACGTTAGGGAGCAAGGGAGGGAGAAAGGAGAAAAGAAGCATATGTAACATAAAAAGAAATTTTTCCTTACCTGCCTGTCCGTTAGGAATCCATGATGATTGATCCTTGGTGAATGAATGCATGAAAATTTAGAGTCCATAAATAACAGCACTTTGAAGACTGGCTACTACAATATCTGATAAGCAAGGTCTCTAGTGACAGCTAATGACCTCAGTGCGGTCTCTACTGAAGGAGCCCACAGGTACTAATATTAAAAATAATAATTCACATATGATACTCTAACATCTATAAAACAATTCTGTTTCCTCCACAAAAACTGATCAAATCGTATGAAAGTGTTTCTGAAACTTCTAGATAAATCTTCACAATCTCTCCCTTCCCAACTTTATAGCTCTGAGTTTCTTTTCTATTTTTCTTGTTCCAGGGCCATACTGGAGACATTGCTTGTAATATCTACATTTCAATCCAGTTATGAAAAAAACAACAAGAAAAACAACTTTGCTGATCCTGCCCTCAGGAATTCATTCAAAAAATAGATCAGAGTTTATCAACTGGCAAATGATAGGATTACACACCTGAGAAAAGGCAGTTCCTTCCCTCAAGAAACTAATAATCTAGTGGAGGAGATTATAAAATAGCCTCAAAATAATCACAAATCTTTAATTCCTTTTAACACAACATAGGCCTAATTACTTTGATTGTGTACACCAATTTCAGATATAAATCAGGAAGGAAATATCAAACATTTCCAAGGCCAAAAAAAATCCCATTCTCATATTATATGTATATAGTTTATATACATATTACCTCAATCTGCTGTGCTTTAAAAAGATAGTTAACATCTCAACTTTGTTTCTTTAAAAACAAGTACCTGCAAACTGGGCCTTTGGGTCTACGTAAGTCCTAGTAAAGATTTCTGCTTACCCTAGTTACCTCTCACCTTCTTTGTTTTGTTTTTTAATCTTTAAAACTGAGAATGCAGTATGACCATAGTACAAGATGGGAGCAAAGAGTTGGGAAAGAAGGCTAAGAGATTAACAGAGACAAAAGTACTGAAGAGCCCAATAAACTATCTTAAGTATTTTGAATTTAACCTGAATTGTCAGTGTTTTTGTACTTTGTAAAGAAAGATCACTGATTACACTGGGGAGAAAGAATGAAAAGAGACAACATGGGAGGTGGGAAGACCACTTAGGAAGCTACTGTATGAATGTAGGCCAGATGTGAAGATAGCTTGGAGAATACTAATGGCAAAGGGAAAGAGAAAAGTGAAAGGTCTAGATATTTACAAGACAAACTGATTATTGTGAAGAAGAGGGAGGACAAAAGATGCATGATTCTTGCAGACTGTTGAAGCCATGATAAATTCATACTGGCCTGAAATGTAAAGTGGGAGGGAGCCAGATGTGGGGCTCGATCCCAGGACTCTGGGATCATGACCTCAGCAGAAGGCAGACACTTCACTGAGACACCCAGGCACCTCCCACAGTAGGTATTTCTTTACCGATCTACCATACACCTACATAGCATTTATCATGTGCCAGGGACTCCCCTAAGAAATTTACAAATATTAACCCATCAATCCTCATTACAATCCTATGAGGTAGATACTATTTTATAACTCTAGCATCTATGCCCTTCTGTTTCTCCTCCCCAATATCAATCACAGCCCATTTGCCAATGAAAACTAGCCTGTATGTACCAGGTTTCAAATGCATAATAAAGGGTATAATCTGTTGAACTCACTTCTGTAGCTCTCTTCCATGATTACTGCATTAAACCGAAATTTCATTCATTTTTCCAGTGCAACTGTCTGACTCTTGGCTAGGTCATAGCCACCACTGTCTATATGTGACATTCGACCTAAGTACACAGATCACAAAAGTTATGGCAGGTTCAACTTACATGATACTTTAGATAAAATGATTGGAACTTACATGTTTATAATTACATGAAGAAATATAAAACAGGCCTTTAATATAGTTTTCAAATGAACATGTAAATTCCACATGTCCAAAACCCTCTTTCCAAGCCAAGATCACTCTCATGAGCTCCAGAGCCCTACATAGCCAAACTGCTCACTGTAGTTGCTGGCACATAGATATCCCAGACACTTCAACACTATTAGAGAATGAAGCCACCATTTCCCTCTGTTTTTTGTATCTCTTCTCCATTAATGAATGGCAACCAGAAGACTGTGAGTCACACTGAACTCCCCTCTCTCCTCACCTGCCCCGCCCCTTCTACTAAGTCATAAATCCTACAGATCTGTTAATGTGGCACGACTGCTATAACAAAAATGGGCACATGGTCTTCCGGATCCTGTTTTAATTCCCTCCAATCAGTTCTCCACACTGCTGTGAAGATCATCTCTCAAAAACACAAAATGGATCCCTTCATTTCTCTGATGAAAGCTTTTCAATGGCTTTCTATCAATTCCAGGATAAATCCAAATTTCTGATGAGGTCCTTCAGAGGTAGGCCTGTTCTCCTCTCCAGCCACTGCCTTGCCTCTCTGTAGCCCTATTATCCCAAGAGGCTCCTGCCATATCTAAACATTCACCTTTTCTTTTTTTTTTTTTTTTTAAGATTTTATTTATTTGAGAGAGAGCGAGAGAGAGAGAGAGAAAGAGAGCATGAGCCAGGGGGAGAGGCAGAGGGAGAAGCAGGCTCCCCACTGAGAAGGGAGCCTGATGTGGGACTTGATCCCAGGACCCCAGGACCATGACCTGAGGTGAGGGCAGACGCTTAACTGACTGAGCCACCCAGGCACCCTAAACATTCACCTTTTCTATCAAGCACCACCTTTCCTCTTGTCTCTGTGCCTTCGTATATAATGTTTCCTCTACCTGAATACAGTTTTCCTCTCCCCCTTCTTCATCTGGCTAACTCCTATGAAATTCAGCCAGATAATTCCTCCTTCTAGAAGTCTCCCATAACTCCCAAAGCTTGAGTTATGTACCCTTCACGTGTGCTCCATATGTGTATGTAACGGACACTTATCAAACAGTATTTATATATCTCTCCTTTGCAAATAAGCTCCTTAAGGGCGTTGTCTATGCCTATTTTTGCATGACTGGCATCTAAGCATGCGGCTGGCCCTTGCACACTCAATAAATGTTGAATGATGAATGAACAAACTGAAATTTAATGTGCAATTTTCTCTTTTTAGGCAAATTTTAGTTAAAACAAAGAAACAAAATGGCCTTCTGTTTAAGGTGACTTTTAAAAAGTTTTGGAAATAGTGGTGATGGCTGCATAACTTTCGGAATGTAATTAATACCACTGAATTACACACTTAAAAATGACTAAAACGGCAAAGTTTCTTATATTTAACACAATTTTAGGAAATAAGAATGTATCAGGGTGCCTGCCTGACTCAGTCAAAAGAGCCTGCCACTCTTGATCTCAAGGTCATGAGTTTAAGCCCCATGGTGGGTGCAGAGATTACTCTACATTAAAAAATCTTCTCTGTATCAAAAACCACTGAATTTTACACTTAAGTGGGTGAATTGCATGGTATGTGAATTATATCTCAATAAAGTGATTTTTAGAAACTTTTTAAAAATTAAAAATAACAACAAAATGGATAATATATGTTCATAGTTCTTCTTTTAGGTATATGAGTCATTTAAACTGACCCTTTACCCCATAGCACCCCAAATAGATATAATTGTATCTTAATTTGGAAGTTTTCTAGAGAGCTGCAATTACCGAATAAGTCCTGTCTCCTTTTGTCAATGTGTTTTCTCTTTTATGATTTATACCTATAATACCCACCTGCCTACAGAAAATTGGAACTCTCATAAATGGGGTAAGTAGAGAATAAATAGAATAATTATAAAAGGATTGTCTGCTTCAGGAGATTTCATGGGTAATATTTGAAGAGAGCACCTTTGGAAGATAATCACTTCAAATTCTTCAGATAAAATGTTTTATTTTATTCATATTGCACTTACTCTAAAAAGTTTTGAGATAGTTTTCTCTAAAAGATAGATATGCAAAGATAACTAAGAGCCATGTAGTAGGAGCGCCTGGGTGGCTCAGTCTGTTAAGCGTCTGCCTTTGGTTCAGGTCAGGTCATGATCCCAGGGGCCTGGGCTTGAGCCCCACATCAGGCTCCCTGCTCACAGGGAACCTGCTTCTCCCTCTCCAGCTTCCCCTGCTTGTGCTCTCTCTCTTTCTCTCTGTCAAATGAACAAATAAAATCTTTTAAAAAAAGAGAGAGTTATGCAGCAGAGAGATGGGAACTGATAATTTTATCAAAAATATAGGTTAAGAGTATGGGGCGCCTGGGTGGCGTAGTCGTTAAGTGTCTGCCTTTGGCTCAGGGCGTGATCCTGGCGTTATGGGATCGAGCCCCACATCAGGCTCCTCCGCTATGAGCCTGCTTCTTCCTCTCCCACTCCCCCTGCTTGTGTTCCCTCTCTCGCTGGCTGTCTATCTCTGCCAAATAAATAAATAAAATCTTTAAAAAAAAAAAAAGAGTAACTGCTGCAACTCTGAACTCTAAACATATCACTGAGTTTTCTGGAAGCAAAAGTAAGAAAGGAAACACTTAGTGAAATAAAGTAGGAACAATTTTTTTTCCTGAAATTTCATATGTAGGCCTAGCTTGACACATAATAATTGATAAAAATTGGTTGAATAAAAGAGTGTATCTTTACATAAAAAATATTTAACATCAAAATGGACAATGTCTTCAATGATAGATGTAAAGAAATTTATGGGGAAATTTAAGTATTTTTTAATAAGCCCTCAAAAGAAGGCATATTAGACTACTTCTACAAAGACATCTCTATGGAAAACTAACATAAGCTAGTCTATGTTTATAACTTAATAGTGACTCTAATGACACAGAAGTAGAATATACAGTAAAGTGGACAGAAATCATTTCCTTTGAAGACACATGCACACAGACATACAGCACAAATATCATTTGTTTTCACCTGGACTTATAACAGAACTTGAACAAAAAATAAATTTAAAATCTAGCCACCCTTGTGACAGAAAGCATGGGGTATACGGCAGAACCAAAATGTCACTTTGAAAATTAGGGAAGTCTGACATGTTCAGAGGGGCCATCCCACCCACTACAAGACAAGACCAAATTTCTTCTCAAGGGTGGCCCTGGATTTCTCCTAGGGCCAATATATCTACTCAAAAGAAATCCCAAAGTTCTGACTCCAATGAACATGGCGTAAAAGTCCTTCACAGAAAGCATGATTAAGTAAAAAACAAACGGAAGTATTAAATATAATCAACCTACAAATATCAAGTGCCTCCCTTTCCATTGTGCTCTACCCCCCATGTTCTCAAAAAGAACAAGCTGCCCACCTTGGGCTCTGATGCAGTCCCCCCTGCACTCTCTCTGATCCCAGCAGGGACTCAGTCCAACAACCCTCTGAAGTATTATCTCGGTTTGTAACTTCCAGTGGATTACACACTTTTCTCGGGGTGCTTTTAAAGAGTTCCTGGCTTGATAAGGCTTTCCTTAGAAGTCAGAGAAAGCTGAAGGTCTTCTAGAGTTCTAAGTCCAGTGTAAGCCCTAAATACAACTCCCACTCCCTCAAACCTCCAGGTACTTATCAATTAAAGTTAGTTCTCTGCATCTGGCCTCCACTCAAGCTCCCATAATGGTCTTCAAGGAGACCTCAAAAGCCAATTACACACAATTACTGGATAGCCTTTCGTACCCAAAGGCCTAAACAAATGACTTGTTTTAATAGTTAACATTAAGGTTTATTAGGAACTCCTAGAACCATGTAGAAATAGCTTACTAATACCTGCAAGGTAACACAGAAAGAGTGCAATGTCAGGCAGCAGTTAAGCATCTACTAGTCCCAGTTTGGCTGGGACTAACTCTGTGATGAGGGCAATCATCCAACCTTTTGGGGGCTTAACAAGATACCTATTCTACCTATCTGAGCTGTTATAAGAATCTAATTTTTTAAGAGATGTGAAAACACTTAGAAAAATAATTACTCCTAGGGCACCTGGCTGGCTCAGTTCACCTCTTGATCTCAGGGTTGTGAGTTTGAGCCCCATGTTGGGGATAGAGATTACTTTTAAAAATTAAATCTTAAAAAAAAATATTAAGCGTCTGCCTTCAGCTCAGGGCGTGATCCCGGCGTTATGGGATCGAGCCCCACATCAGGCTCCTCCGCTATGAGCCTGCTTCTTCCTCTCCCACTCCCCATGCTTGTGTTCCCTCTCTCGCTGGCTGTCTCTATCTCTGTCGATTAAATAAAAATAAAATCTTTAAAAAAAATTATTATTATTATTATTATTATTCCTTTCGTTCTATTTAAATATGTTGAACATCTGCTCTATACTAAGCATTATGCTAGGCACGGAATTTATAGTTTGTGGAGAAAACAGAAACTAAATCATTGTAATCGTAATGAGTATCATGAAAAAGAAATATTAGGAGCAAGGAAAGCATAAATCAAGAGACTTAACTTACTGAGAGGGCTCAAGGAAGGTTTCCCTGAGGAATCAACATCTAAACAGAGCCATAAAGAATGAGTAGAAATTAATTAGACAAAGAAGTACAAGAAAAGGTTCTAGTCATACGAGCAAAAGCCATGAAAAAACACTGAAATGTGTAAAGGAGTTAGGAAATACTCAAATATCTTTTCAAAAATATTGTCACATTAAAATGTAACCCACACAAACTTGCCATTTCTAAGCCCCACTCTTATGGGGTCATCTATAGCTTAGATTTTTCTTGTTTAATCATCCAGTTTTTCTTAAGAAAACAAGGACATCCTAGCCCTGGCTATATTATTTTCTACTTATGTACCAATGCTTAGATAACAAAACAGATAAATGTCCATGTAGGAACAAGGGTTTGGAACACAGAATATAATTTTGAATGATTTTGTTTTTAGGACATATTATTAGGTGCAAACAAGTTCAGAATTTTTATAGTTCCCTCAAATGTTTTCCACTGAAGTATATGTAAAACAAACAAAACACAAAACCCACTATGCCTATCTTTTAAGAAAAGATCAGTGCTTTAATTATCATGCATTCACAAGTCCAAGACTCCTTTTATATTCATGAAATTTAAATAGCATGATTGGTTAAGTTTTTTTGAAGTTGCTCTACTAATTATCTTTTCAGTTTCAATATCCTTTGGAACAGTGGGTTTTGTAAGAGAATCATGGTACTTGTACCTACCAGGCTATGTTTTAAACATATTATAAACGCTTACCACAGACCTTTCCTTCTCAGCAAATTGAGGTGCTAAATCATTAATCTGAACACTTTCACCCTGCCCCAGACACGTGTAACTTAAGATCATTTTGTGTCGAAGTATATTATTTTCTTGAATTGTAAACTCATTAAATTGCCTAAATTTGCAAATTAGCTTCATAGAGATGCATATTGAATGTGTTACACAATTTTCTCTATTCCTACCCTTCTGAAAATGTGCATAACTAGTGATTAGCCATGCTTATTGTTCTGCTATAGGTTATATGTTAAATATTACAAAGTATTAATTTAAATTTTACCCCAATTTTTCTTACATAAATAGCTGCTTCAGAAAGGTCATTTTAAACTGCTAAGCTGTTTAAAAATAATTTTCCTGGTAGTTTTTATATTAGCTTATTATGAAAGACTTTCTGAACAAGCTAAGAGAGCCTGATAGTCCAATACGCCACAAAACATATTACTTATATTTTACAACTAAACGATCACCTCCATTGGCTGAAATTCTGCAACTGGTAGAAGTAATAATGTATTATCTCTACTATTTACAATGTGTTACATGTGTTACTGATTATTCAAAGAGGGGAAGCATCAAAATTCATTTTTAAATAGCTGCAAGATGTAATGGTTCAAACGTACAGGGTTGAAGGGTGCATAAAGAGATTTTATAATAAACATTGAACTTTTTAATGTTTTCCTGTATGTATTTGATTTAGAAGGAATAAAATCTCAGTAAGAAAAATATAACTCTAGGTTATAGACACATTGTACACCATTCTTTCTAGTAACAATTTTGGTTAGAAATCAAACTGATTTTTGTCCAAATACTCTGAAGAAGATATCTTGCAACACTTTGTTTGCTTTAATAATTACTGTGGCATATGTAATAAAGCAAATATTCTTATTAGCACATCAAAAATATAATGAAAAAGATCAGAGATTTAAAATGAAATAAAACTCCATTGATAATTTTCACTTTTAAGTTTCCTTTCACAGTGAATGACTTAAAAAATTCTTAACAAGTGAATTACTGATTTATCATGATACCTATATGGAAAATGTTTTCTACCTTATCTTGGATCCATGATACATATTTATTTAATTAGTTCATTAGGGGAGAAAAGTGAAAAAACAAAACAAAACCTTCCTAGGTATGCAGAGAGTATGTCGAAGTCAGGAATAAAATGCACTGGTATTTTATGCTATCAAAATGAAGTCACTTGACTGGAAAAAAAAAACTTGATCGTAATACATAAGTGATGCATACGTATTGTGGCCCATTCAAAAGTATTTTTAAATCCACGTTGATTTTTTTTTAAAGAACAAACCATTTCAATAGTTTATGGGCTATAAAGTTTTCATAACAAAGCTTACAGATTATTTTAATTAAAAGAATAAATATACTAGAATATTCATTAGCTGTATCTATTTAAAATTATTAAAGCAGTGTTTAAAATGAATCTAGATAACATGAAATATGTTAAAATAAGTTCCTTAAGAAAAGAAAAATCTTAGCATCCCATCAACTTTGGTCAAGTGCAGACAACTTCAAAACATTGTTATATTCCTTTTGTATTCCATTCTTTCATAAGCCAGACCATAAGTGGAAATAGGTGGCTACTTAAGATGTCATATGTAGGTCCCTTATACTTTGGTGATCACTTAGCCTAATGGTTTGGATTGATTAAATTCCATAATACATTGTACATTGTATACTTTATAGGAGGAAATAACCTGCCACTATTATACTAAAATGTGATATTCTGTATCTTAAGTGTTACTTATACCCCCATATTACAGTATCAAATTTTTAAAGTAATGTCAATCATTTTCCTTTTTAAAAAAATGTTTTGGTTTAGCTGTTTACTTATAGTTCAGAAATTAAATATTTGTAAATAGTAAGTGTCCATTCACAAAAGCCATTGACCAGCAGGATTGAGGGGGGGAAGAACTAAAAATTAAGTGCATTTAAAAAATGTAATATGCTCTAATAAACTTATATTTGTCAGTATATATGAAACACTGTGTCCAACACTGTTCTGGGTACTTTGGGGAGTACACACCCATGCACACACACACATGCAGAAGAAAGAAAATTAATCCACATGAAACAACTGCAGAACAAAAGATGATCAACTTGAAATTTCCAAAAGGAGAACAGATTAGTGGTTGTCCAGGGTTAGGGACAAGAGGAAGGTAGGTGTAGTTATAAAAAGACAAAAAAAAAAAGTGATCCTTGCTGTAATGAAACTGTTGTGTATCCTGACTATAGTAATGATGGATACACACAGGATAAAACTGTATAGAACTAAACACACACACACACACACACACACACACACACAAATAAGTACAAGCAAAACTGGGAAAACCTGAATAAAATGGATGGATTTTTATCAGTGTCAATATCCTGGTTGTGATATCATATCACAGTTTTGAGGTACAGGGGATCTGTGTATTATTTCTTACAACTCTTATAACTCTACAATTATCTCAAAATAAAAAGTTTTAAAACATGATTATCAAATACACTTTCTAGAAATACACCCCCCTCCAAGAAAAACATACAAGGAATAAACACCAAAATCCCTCTCGGTGACAGAAAAAATTGCCATTTAGGTGCAAGAGTAATTCTCAAAGAAACCAGAGTAAACGTTATTTCTAAACATTCTTGCCCTGTCAATATGTCCTTAAATTTCTTTTAATTCCACATTAATTTGAGTGAGTTTTAAAGATTACAAACTATAAATTAAACATTTCTTATGACACAGTTGTGATAAAATGCTACGTTACTTTGAGTTCAGATGGCGGTGGAATCGTTAATCCACCATTATCTTCTCCACCTGTTTATGTTAATTGATAAGAAGCAAATCACACACTCTCTCTTCCTCTTTCTAGAGTATGCATGATTTCGGACTGAGGGGGTGGAATGACAGCACCATAAGGACTTCTCAAAGCTAGCACTTTACCTACTTTGAATGTCTTAGAAATTATTCAAGCAAATCTTTGCCCTTTCACTAATGCAAGGCGAGAAATAATGTGTCAACCGCTCTGGAATTCCTTTGGTGTGAGGAAGTCGAAGGTGATCAAAGGCAGGGTGACAAGCAACGGCACCCGGATAAAATGGGTCTGATTAAGGTAGATTCCCATTCACGTAAAATGACTTCCAGGCAATTCTTCTGGCCTTGACTTTCAACTTGACACTTGCCTGGTTGCCATAAAGATGGAAACAGGGACGTCGGGCCCCTCTCACACCAATCTGGAAGCTTCACCCTCTTGGCCTCACACCCAAAAAGACCCGCTCAAGAGAAAGAATGCTTCTACTGTCTCCGCGGTGATTGGAAGAACTTAGGGACGCCGTCCCCCTGTCCCCACCCTGCCCCTCTCCAAAAGCTCAGCCGGCAGAGGAGCCGGGCGACAGGGAGTCGGGGTAAGGCCGGAGTTGAGGCAGGGGATCCGGGACCCGAGGCTAGGCGAGGCCAGGGACCCTGGCCGACGAGGGGCCAGGGATACGGGGTGAGGGGGAAGGAGGTAAGGGGCGAGAGAAGGCTGAGCACCCGGGGTGACTAGGAACTCGAGGTGCAAGACGAGGCAGGGGCACCAAGTGACGCAGGGCCCGGGGTGCGGAGCGACCCGCCAAGCGGGGCGAGGGGCCCTGAGCGACGCGGAATCTGTGCGGGCTCACCCGCATTCTGTAGCGTCTCGATGTTTTGGGGTCTGGTCGCCAGCTCCGCCACCATCTGCACGAACTGGGTCCGGGCTTTCTGGTACTGCTCGAACACTGCGGAGGAGAGACACGGTGGAGCAGGCCGCCCGGTGCCCCCGCGGCTCCGGCCGCCAGCCCGTCGGGGCGCCGGCCGCCCCGGGACTTACCTTGCAACACCTGCCTCTGACTCATGGCGCCGGCAGCTCTCCGACGGCGACCAGCTCGGCGGCGACGCGGCCTGTCAGCTCCCGGCCTGCGAGAACGCCGAGGGGACGACCGCGGCGACGACTCAGCCTCCGACGGGAGCCGTTTCTCTCTGTGTACCCGCGTCTCCCGGGCAACCGACCGGAACCGGAACGCGACCGTCTCGCGGCAACGGCCAGGCCCGGGCGTGACGTCACGGCCGGGGTACCGGGCGCCGGGCGAAGGCAGCCAGCCCCGGGGGAACTCCGCCTGCAAGGGGCTCCCGGGACGTGCCACACTCGCCAAGCAGCCGCGGGAATCGTGCACCGTCGATGTCACGATCCTGCAGCGCTTACAGGGTGTCCGCCAGGAGTCTGCGGTTCCTTGCAAACCGAACCCGCACCCGCGAAGTTTCCTGACTGAGCCGCGGACTCGGTCCGGGCGACCCGGAGCCCCCCGAGAGAATCCAGCTGAAGCGCGGCGAGGCTAGTCAGTGGAGTCGTCTTTGGCTTAGACGGTCAAGAGACATCTCACATATGACATTGTGTAATCTGATGTAGACATTGTCAATACAACCTTCACGCCGAATGGTTTCCCCCTTTAATCCAGCTTTCATGAACCTGGCATTTCTGATTCCAGGATTCCTGGAGGATCAAGACAATTATGTTCATAACTTAAGCATACTGCTTTAAAAGTATTTTAATAAGCACTCCTAGAGATTCAATGAGAAAAGTCGACGGGGAACAATATGATAAATGTCCTGTCTTCCGTGACTTTCTCCTATCTACTAACTTTGCTGTTTCCTCACTTTTGTGGTTTTTAAACATTTGTCTTTGTCTTTTAAACTTAAGCTTTTTTTTCTTTTTTTTTTTTTTCTTTTTGCTAAATGTGATTTCCAAAAGAAAGGGAGAGAATCTTTACCTGGAAAGTCTTGGTTCACATTATCTTAACCAGACTTCCCTAGCTTGTATAAGTTTAAATTTTTACCCAGTTTGTTTTAACAGAAATTAATTACTTAGTCTATCACTGGTTTCTAGCTTGCCTGAAAACTGTATAGGAAATGTTTCAATGACAGGTGTCAACTTTAAATGTTTCTCCATCAGAAACTACAATTTCACCAGGTGTCAAGTGAATGGATAGCCATAGCTGCTGCTGAGTAGTGCCAAGACAGGAGAGAAACATCTTGATATCTCCTCTTCAATAGAAGAGAGGATGCAAACTTAGCTGGTTCTCATATTTGGGGTGAGTCATATATAATAATCTTTATGCTCTCACCCTGACTTGAGCTCTCTGATGAAGTCCTGATATTTTGTGGAGCCCCAGATAGTTGGGGAATGGACCAGCAATAAAAGAGAGGAGTAAGTGTGTGCAGTCAGGTCCCTGCTACCCCCGGAACAGGTGCATGTCTTTTGCTCTGAAGTTCAGAAGCCAGTAATACTCACAATTCCTTTACCTAACTCCAAAGTCATAAGTTTCTCAATGGTCTCCACATTTCTCTAAGGAAACAGGTCTTTTTAAATTAAAGTTTTTTTTATGTTCCCATTTAGAGATGTGGGGGAAAACAGATTGAGCAAATAATTAAAGTGGCAAATAAAACCTTCATTGTAATTTTGTTTTCAGTTCCTTGTTGAATTATGAAAAAAATCCCCTTAAAACTAAGAGGTTCCATGTTTGGTTTCAGTCCTTAAACAATTCAAACTCCTAAGCTACCACAGCTGTCACTTTTAGTAATTGCTTTATTATGATTTTCTACTTTAAACGTGTTGAGATAGGAGCTTGATAGTGAAAAAGATGTATAAACCTATAAACATACTACTTATACAAGTCTACTTATGGAATGCTACAAAGTTTAAAAACTTAAGTTCAAATGGTATGTAAACTATTTTAAACTATAGATTCTGAATATCTATCATTAACAATGTCTGTGGGTTAAATTGTATTGTTCCTGATAAAACATAATATAGGATTCCTACTTTATATCTGAAATTGGACACATTAAAGAAGCTAGATCTTTGCTCTTCATTCTAGCTTTTTGGGGGGAAAATCTTCAAAATTAAATAGAAAAATGCAACAGAATGATTATAATACACACATAATGAATTATCAGCAATTCAAATATAAAATGTGGCAGATTATTTTTACTGACAAGAAAGCCAATCTATATTTTCTGACCTACTTTTCAACTTACTAACTTCAAAATAAAATACCATTCTGTTTTACAAAGCTGAATGCCCCATGATCACATACACACCTGTAACAGTTAAGTAGTGAGGAAGAAAACTGTTCAAAGGGATATTTCAGGGCTTTTTAAAAAATGCTATTTAAGATTACTGTTCTTAAAGTACCAGCTAACTTTAAATACAGATATATAATGTACTTGACTTATTAAACTATACACTTGATTGAGGATGAAACATATTATCTGAACAAATTGCAAAAGTGTTTCTATGAAAGATTTGTTTGGAAGCCTTTGGCTCCTTTTGTAAAAAGCTAGTGATGTGTAACTTCAAAATCACTTTTGCATTTAATTTTTCTACTTATGAAAATTAGACTTTAAAAAGACAACATTATAAAGCCAGTTTGATATCTTGTTCTACTTCTCTAAAAATCTGGTTTGGGAATTCAGAAAAATCTCATTATCATGGGAATATATTTTACATATGCCTGAAAGAAATTCTGCCAATTTTACCATACATGTATTTTTTTCTTCAGCTCCTAGCTAAAATTTAAAAGATAAGGCTTTATATGTGATGATTAGATACTGACATCCACATTTTAAAAATTGTTGAGGTGAATCAAGTGTATATATATTCCTCTCTCAAGCCAAACACAGATTAAGTATCAAAGTACTCCAGACACTTTGCTAATAACAGAATGTGCTTGTCTTCCAGCACATGAAATCTAGTGTGAGAAAGACATGTAAACAAAGTATTAATTCATTCAACAAGTATATACTGCAGCCTGCCCGTGTTTTAAGAGCTATAATTGCTCTAAGCCATATAAGTGCTTTGGAAGCAAAGACAAAGGATTTAGGGTAACCTAAGTGAAGAAAATGAGAATATCTACATCACTTAAATAATAAAAGCCTCCTTGTTTTTTGAGAAAAATGAGCTGGGTTTTATCTAGATATGAAGTCTCCTTCCCTCTTCCCCCAAAGAATTAAAACATAGTATTAGTATTTAAATAGGCATTCATTTGGCAATTGCATGTAATTATTACCTAAGTTATAGAATACAATAATCACTTTGCCAAAAACAAATCTAAAATTACTGAAACAACCCCATATTTGCATACTTGAATTAAAAATAAAAACACTACATACCCCATAACCAAATTAGTGGACTCAAAATATTATCTATAATGATGAAAGCAAACATATGATTCTTAAATGTTGCTTTGGCACTCTTTGGGGGAGAAACATCAGGATTTTGCATTTACATCTCGGCAGACCATCCATTTGTGCCATCAGGTTTGTCAGCAGTGCAGAAGAGACTCAGACACTCCTACCCAGGAGGGGAAGATTAACATTTCTATGCTTGGGTTGCATTTGTCTTATGTCCTGTTCTTTGCTTTTCAAGAACCTTTAAAGTCAATTCTTTACATTTTAAACTTTAAAGTGTTTACCTTTCAGTATTAAGGTCAGTAAAATGCTAAGATGACAGTGATTGAACTGGCCCAAAGTTCTAAGGATACACCTGTACATGTCTTTCTTTTCCAGTAATTCAATGGATGCAGAGATTGAACTCATCTTTTCCACTCTCGAAGTAAACCATGATTAGGGGGAATTCCATACACGAATGATTTCGCTTCCAAAGGCACCATAGAGCACAAAGTGATTGATACAAAAATGGATGCTTTAAATGTAGAAGTCTGAAATAGGTACTGGGACTTGCATTAAAAAAAAAAAAAAACAAATTATTGCTCCTTAGTGTGTGTGTGTGTGTGATGTGAATATCTTTTTAAGGAGGTGAGTTTTCCTTAAAAATTGTACCCAAACCCCGCATCACCAGATAGAAAATTCTAAGCGCCCTGACACAGATGTCTGTCAGCCGCTCCCTCTCAACACTACCCATGCCCCCCACCTCTTTAAAATCTTGGTGTTGTTGGACTTGTCTCAGGGAAGGTAGATACCGTCCTTGTCCCACCTTTTTATTAGTACAGGATACAGGAGACAAAAATGGAAAGTGTCACATAGGGAACGACCCCTGGAGCCCACCCCTCCTGCATTCGGTCCAAGACCTGGGAGGACTCGGCCCACGCACCCCTCAGGTGCGGGTCCAGCCAGAACTGTGCAGCGGCTCCGCCAGCCAGGAGCCGAAGGTTCTTGGCCAGCACCGCAACACCGGACAAGTGGGTCTCCGCGCTGGGTGGACGAGTGGTTCCCGACTCGACGGCGCTGGCCCCGGCAGGCAACTGTGTCCAGTGTTCATGGTGGTGTTGAGGCCCCAGGGGTAAGGAAGAATGCAGTACTCTGGGACGTTCTCGGCTTTTCCTTTAGTCCAAAATTTCTCAAACTCCAAGGAGCACCTCTGCTTACTCTGTAACGAGGGAGGGGGCGCCGGGAGTCGGTTGGGGCTGGGGTCAGGCGGTGGTTTGGATCAGAAGCCCTCAAGGGCCCCGCTGTCAGTCGCTGAGCTTGGGAGAAAAGGGGTCGCGGGGGAATCAGGGTCGGGGGGTGCAGGCAGGAGGAAGAGGTGGGGGCGCCCCGCCCGAGGGCGCGAGTGCGGAAGCGCGGCGCAGGCTCTGCCCCGCTGCTTCCCTCCCGCGGGGCCTCCCGGGCCGGCTGTGCGCTCGGCCGCTGCTATGTCCAAGGGTGCGAGCGAGATGGGGTGGGGGGGGAGTCCCACTCTGCGCGCATCCTCACAGCTCTGCGGGCCGCGGGCCTGGGTATCTTAAGGGAAGGGGCTGCGGATTCCGCAGAGCCGGCGTCTCCTGGGGGGCGGGTTGCAGGAAAAAGAAGGCCTCTGTCCTTTCGTTTTGCTTCCCCGGGCCAGGCTTCCAGCAAGAACCGCACCGCCACGCGGGCTCTCGCGGAGAGGTCCCGGCCGAGCCTCCCCGCGGCGCGGCTGACCCGTGGGCCCAGGAATAGTGGGGCCAACACTCAGGGGCCAGCCCGGGGCGGGCGGAGACCCGAACCCCAGAGCCGAGGCCCCGCAGCGCTGGCGCAGCCGGAAAAACTCGCCGCGGCCGCTCGAGTTGGCTGTGCTTCCCCTTGACTTTCTCCTACCAGGAGTTCTAAAGAGGCCCCCCCCCCCCGTTGGTGGGGGTAGCGAGAAGGTTCTGACTCTTTTTGCCGGGGGTGGGGTGTGGGAACCCTGCACCACTTTACTTCAGCCAGCTCCCGAGACCGGGTGGCGCAGGCCAGATCCCAGAGGCGGGTTGCAGAGCCAAAGGCTTATTCGGGAAAAAAAAAAAAAAAAAAAAAAAAAAAAAAGGAAAAAGCCATACCTCACTGCGCATGTGCGAGGCTCAATTTTTTTTTAAATTTTTGACGTCATTTTGTTATATCAAGTCCTAAGCCAAAACTTCTTGCTCATTGATTACTCTGAAGAATAACTGACTGTATGCTCTGACCCCTCGAAAATACTGCAAAAGTAATGAAAGAAAAATTTCAAGTTTTCTGCTTTTACAAAAATGGCATATGCTCTTTATCCACTCTGTCGGTTTCCCCCACAGAGATTATCAGAGCCGAGAGTGAGCTCCGCTAAAACGTAGACAAGGTTGTAAGACGCGGTGGCACAGCGTCTCATTCCTTAAGAGGAGATATTTGCACTACAATTTGCATTCTCGTTAGCCCGAGTGAGCTATAAAACACAACTCCTGTCATCTTACCTTTTGATATTCCAGAGGAAATATCTGAATATTGCTAAAGCTGGGTTATTTTAATTTGCCTCCAACTCCAACGTTACCCCATATTTACTTTTTTAAATGAAGAATAAAGGTTTTCATGTGGAAAACATAAAAGATTAATGACTACCTATATGAAGAAAATACTAATACATTTCCCATTAGCAAGACAGGAAATGAATTATAAAGAAATGCCTTTTATTCTAGGAGTGAATAGACACTGTGGTGAAAGAATATGTAATTGCTTATCATTTTAATTATAAGTCAAGAGTAAAGTTCTTGGAAGTTTACAAAAAACTTAGAAGTATACAAATAATGCCAGAATGCTAATGGCCAAATCCCAAATAGAAACAAACTTACTAACAAACTCTTGGTTTAAGGAGTGCCTTGCAATAGTATGGACACCAAATGGGGACAGGGAAGATAGAGACTTCTTATAGCACAATTAGATTTTAAAACATTTATTTTTTTAATGTGATGCTTATGCATAATACTTTAAATGTATGGCAAGAATTGAAGAGTGATACCAAGAAACTGGTATCAGTTATCTTTGTGGGAAAGGATATTCCCAGAACCCATTGCAGACCATGGTAATGTAATAGACTTGCACTGCACTAGAGTCTCTCTTTCAGTTTAGAGAGCCTATACGAATTGCATATATTAAAGTTCATGAAATGCATTTTCTTAAGTCAATTTTAAAGAATGCTTAGATTGTTCTGTTGTAAACTTACTTTATTGTAATGAATTTCCTTAGAGGTGTTCTCCAAAGTGGTAAGAATTTTAATAGGTGATTAATTTGAGTAGAATGAGCATTTGGTAAAAGTGAGTGGGGTCCTTTGCATCTCATAACCTTTTTCTCCTTAGAAAATGATGGGATAGTTTGAAAAGAACCCAAGTGAAAATATTTTAAGAAAATTGTCACGAGGCATATTTAGAAAGAAACAGCTGGTAAACACATTTCCCCAAGCTTTCTCTGACCAAGTTCTTCAGTTACATTAGAAAACAAACTGTAATGAATCATGTTCAAAGCAAAAACACTGCCCTGAGTTAATTACTGATAACATTAATTTTCTGATTCATGAACAACCAAATGCTTTCTAAACATCACTTTATCTTCCCAGTACAATTTACCCTTGAGTATTTTGGTAGTGTGTTTATTAAACTTAGGGGTTCCCCCCCCCCAGAAGATTGGAAAGGAGTCAAAAATTGCGTGGTAAGATTCTATAGAAATGTAACCGATTCCAATAAATAGTCCTCTGTACGGAAGTACATTATGGAAATGACGTGGTTGTCAGACCTAACCTCATAGAAGAAATTCTACAGCCTTAGGGGTGTAGACTCAAAAGCAGCATTTCTGGTTTCAGTTTAAATAAAACAATGAAATCCATCATTATTCAAGTCAATAGTGATAATTCACATGAATATGAATGCACTTTGATCTTATCCTTCAATTCATTGAAAGACACAGTCGTAATGAAAAAGGGAGATAATCTCTTTAACTTGGTCCAAAGCAAGTTGTTGGAGCTTTTCTTTCTTGAAAGACCGTAGAAGGGAACTTTTCACTAAAGCCTTGCTTTCCTATTTTTAAGGTGGTGGTGGGGTGTTTGGGCAAGCTACAGGTCATTATGTTGCCTCCAAGAACCAAGTAGTGCTAACTTTCTTCTTTGAAGTAAACTGTTTTATTTAATGAACTTGACATTTTGTGAAGCTTAAAAGTGAACCCCTTTATAAACATCATACCTAAGAGTCATTTTAGTATGCATATTGATTTAAGTTTACCATCAGATATGATTAAGACATATCAACTACTTTCAGTATGTTTTAAAGCTGATTTAAATTAAAAAGAATATTCCAAGATACATTGCCTTGGTAGATTTGCAACATCCAATACTAGCCCCTTAAGTGTTCCTGTTGAACTGTGAAGAAAGTTAATGTCATGCTTGTGCCGTATGAAAGTCACTTTAAAATCTCATCTTACATATGGCTATTTAACCAATTTTCAGACCCTTTATTGGGAAAATAGCAAAGTTACTAGTTCTTATATACATTTTATCATTGTCCTTAGAATTCTGGAAACATCTGTCAGATAATTTTAGTACAATCTACCACATTTGATATATAATTAGGTAAAAATATACATGAATGAGAATGTCTGATTAATGGCACTAGCTTGGAAAATGTTTAGCTTTCCACCGAGTTCATTAAAGGTACCCAAGCTTTATAGTGGTTATTAGTACATTTTTTAAAATAAAGGTTATTGAACTTCTGGAATCCTCTAGAGATTCAAATATTTGTTGAGTTATGTTAAAGGGCTCTGGAGCACACAAAGATTTATAAGACAGGTGCTTGTCCTTCAGGAGCTTTAAACTTAGAAATTTCAACATATCTGTGATTTACATGAAATTTTAATCCTTGAAGAACACTCAGCTAACTTAATGGCTATTTAAAGAAGGGGCAATTATCAAGAGGGAAGAAATTTGGCAATGCACATATTTCCCAAGTTATCCTACCAGCTAAATAAAATACTGTGCTGGATACCTGGATACTTTGAAGATTTTTCTTCAATAAAAACCTGCTTAAAACACTAACAAGTTTCTGTTTAAAAAGTTAAATGTGTTTCCTAGAACCACAGATATGAGGAAAGGCAGAAAGATTCCTGAGGGTTAAGGTCAATCTTTTTTTTTTTTTTTTTTTTTAATGTATCAGACCAGTCAGTCTACACTGCCAAGAGCTGATACGGTTCATCAAATAAAATGGGGGGGGGGGGATACTCCATCCACTTACGCATAACGAGAACAAGTATCTGGACGTGATGTTGGAGCAAACGCAAGATATTCGTGGTAGACAAAATAGAAGATTGTAGCGTTTTCCTGTGGCTCTAACCCAGAGGAAAGCCACTGTTACCAAGAGCAGATGCAACCATAAGCTCTTCTTTGTGTCCATGTTACTGGAAAGGGAGTGGGCGTCTTGTCTTGACTTCTTTCTTTACCACCATTCTTATTTCGGAAGTCAAGAAAAGCTTTCTACTGGAATGGCCATTGACAAAGCCTTTCAGCTTTGGAGACCAGGGCACCTGGGGCTGGGACCAAGGCACCTGGGGCTGGGACCAAGCAAAGCGCCCCTATCTCGGGGGCTCAGGTGCCTGTTCAGCGAGGCGCGCGCAGCAGCGTGCTCTCCAAGCCTCCCCTATTGTCTGCGGTGGGGGCAGGGCCAAGCCAGGGGAGCTGGCTTTTGAGCCGAGCTGAGAGTACCGGAGGATGAGGACCCGGGGCGGGGGTGAGAGAAGTCAACGAGGGCAACCCCAGAGTTTCAAATGCTCGACCCCGAGGTGTACGAGAATGCAGCGGTACCAACGGCTGCTGCGGCGGCCCTGACTGCAAATCGCCGTCGTGTGGTTGCTACTGGCAACCGAGCCTCTGCCTAGCGCGCAGCCCCGCAGCCCCTGGAAGGAAGGTGGCGAGGGGAAGCCGCTGCGGCGCCTCCGCCACGCCGGCTCGGCAGCCCACAAGGCTCTCGCTCCCGCCCGCGCCCTGCGGTCCCTTCGGGCTTTGACCGCAGCTGTGAGGCACGAAGGGCTGAAGGGCTCTTCGGTTGGGGGTGTCGCTGCCTCGGAAGCGTCAAATTACTGGCGCCCTCTGTGAATGCAACATGGCAGCTCGGGCTCGAAGCCTGGGTTCATTCAGTCCGCCGGGGAGGAGGGGGAGGCGCCGACTCTGCAGAGCGCCCACCGGCTCCTTTCCAGGCGGGCAGTCAGTCCTGCTCGCGCCCCCGACTCCGAGCCCGGCCGAGCAAAGGGCTGCTGTGCGCGCGGACTCGCCTCGCGTTCACCCCTCGGCCCTTTGTTCTCCTCTCGGTAGGCACCTCACGCTTCGGGGGCTTTTAATGGAAACCCTCGAGGACCTGGCAACGCTGGGTTGGACACCAGGCTTTCTGGCACTCTACGGATTTATCTAGCTTTCCCGGTCCCCGAAGGGCTCCGGGCAGAGCTGGAAGCGCGAGCGCGGGATCCTAACTCGACATTCCCAGAGGAGCCTCCTCTCGTCGGGTGGGTTCCTTCCCGCTAGGCCTGGGCTCCTCAAGCCCGAGAGGTGTGAGGCGCGAGACCGGCGCAGGGATGCCGGCCAGCAGGAAGACAATGCCCATCAGGACCGCAGGAAAAGGAGATTCTCCGCACTCGGGAGAGAAGAGCTGCGGGCTCGCAATAGCCCCAGTCTCTGAAAAACGGGGAGGAAAACACCCCTTTAGGTGTGCGCTGGGCTCCGTCAAGCTTCACTCCAGCCTTTGGGCATGGGTGGAGGCCGCCGTCGCCCCGAGGAAACGTCCCCCGCCCCGGGTCGAGGGGCGAGTGGATCGGTCCATCGGGAGTGGGGGAGGGGGTTCAATGCCCCCAAGGGGGAAGGTTAGGGGAAATTTTGAATTTTTAAAAACCGCGGTTTAAAAATGACCCTGCCACGTATACAAGCCAGTTGTGACGTTCAGCACAACGTGCTACTGAAATACCAAAATCCGCCACCAAATGGCGGCTCCTGCAGTCTGATAAAGAGGACTCGCCGGGCGTCGCCCATTTTAGGCCGCTTTCACTTCTCTGCCGTTACCCCGACTCCCCTTCTCAAGTCTTTCCTTTCTTTCCCGGTTTTCGGGTGCCAGTGGGAGGCCCAGGTCAGATATGCGTTTATACCCTAGGGATCCGGCAGGCACAGCCTCTGTCGGAAACCGGCTGCGTCCCCGCGTCTTTCGGAGGCGACATCCCAGCCTGGGACCGCCAGCCGCTCTGCCGGGTCGGGGGGCGCGAGGGCGCCGGTGGCTTAAGGGTGCCAAATCTCCCAGGTTTGCCTGGCCCCGAGACTTATTTAGGCGTCGCCTTTGGTTCTTCAAGGTGTGGTCCTTTGCCCAGATCTTGAGATTCCTGCCACGAAATCACCCCCTCTTTGACACTGTCACCCGGCTAAGTCCCGGGGGAGTGGAGCCGTCAGCCTTTCCAGTCACCGCCTTCGAAGCGCGGCCTTAGGGAACCTTCAAAATGGTAGCTTTATGTTTTGTTAATAATTCAATTTGCAGTCTATCCAATAAAAATTCAAACTGCAAGGACACCTCGTTTTTGACGGAGAAAGGGCATAGGATTTGAAGCGGGAGGAGGAGGAGGGGCAAAGCAAGGATGCGCGTCTGTGGGCTTTGCGTGCGAAGCCGCGGCGTCCCCCGTCCGTTGCCTACCCGCGCTGAGCTCGAGGCCCAGGGGCCGGTCCCCGTGCCTCCGCCGCCCGGCAGACCTGCCGATGTCTCGCCCGGTGGGCAAGCCTTCGGCAGGAAGGCGGCCACCTTGTGATGCCGCGCGCACCCCGCTGTCGCCGCCCCTTGCCACAGGTTCCGACTTTGGAGAAATGACTTCTTTTTGCCGCTTCCCAAGCCGATAGGGCCTGAGAATCTTGCTTTCAAATTTGGCGGGATCCGAATCCGCCGAACCCAGGGCGGCGCGAGGCGAGCGGCGCACGCGCAAAATGGCCTCCCGGCGCCCCGCGGCCTCGGCTCGCGCGTAGGGCCTGGCTGAGCCCCCGCGGCGCCGTGGTAACCAAGGTCTGAGCTGTAGCTCTTTACACTCCTCGGAGAGCCGCTAGTTAAAAACTAAGGACAGAGAGAATGGCGGTTTCCTCCTTAATGTGTTCTTTTGGTAAAGGCTCCCTGACCGAGAAGACAGCGCGGCCGAGAAAGGGAGGTCATTTTCTCCAGGCAGTCGTCCTGTGCCCTTTCCACGGTGCTCCAGAATATAAGAAGACTTTCTTTTCTTCTTTTTTTTAAGCCGTTGCTCTTTCCACCCCAATCACCCTCGCCTCCTCCCCCGCCCCCCCCGCCCCGCTTTTTCTTCCAAGCCGCGCAGTGCGCTGCTGTCTTCGGCTTTGTTTGGGTATCTTCCACTCTTGGGGGGCATTTAGACCAAACGCTGTAGTTTCTGAACAGATTTCTCAATCTCCAGTAACATCTTTATCCGTCTCGGTAACGTTCTCATTCCTTCCATCTCAATTTTCCACGCGTTTCGCGAGTACCCTGGTCCGTAGTCTTCCAAAGTCTCTTCTCGAAGCTTGAGTTCTAGCTAACTTAAGGGGACAGAACTAAGAGCACCAAATCGGCACCAAACTTGAAATCATGTTCTCTGTGAAGTTTGGATTTTGTGATGATCCAGCAATCAGAGCAAGAACTATATTTTTACTGAAATGTAGGTGACTCTGAGGGAATGACACCTGCTATTTTTGAAAGTTCTTTCTGATAATTCTCTGGAAGGTATATTTTAAGAGCCTAGAAGAATGGGAGTAATTTACCTCATTGGAAGTTTTATTGAGTGCTTACTGTTTATTTGGAGGGTTAAATGAAATTTCGGGATGAGTTTTCCACATGCGCTTGAACTTCTTCAAAAAACTCACAAGGATCCTAGAATAGCCTTTGCAGTGATAAATGACTTTTGATGTCGTCGACTTGATGAAGACAAGGTTGACAGTGAAGTCTTCATGTGAGAACTCTAGAAATTGCACACTAAGAAAAAGAAACTGGTGCAAATAAAGGAAATCCGTTTCAAGAACCAAAAGAAGAAAAAAACGTTAAAAAAAATTAACTGCGGAAACAGGAAACACTCGACTGTGTAAACATTTTCGGAGACTTTCATAATCAAAACTAGGCGATCTTGAGATTTGCAAGGAGATCCACAGGCTCAAGGTATTTGCGGGGGTATTTCCCAAATCTGGCTTACTAGGAGGTTCTAATATGTATTACTTTCTCTTTCTTCTAAAGGACCTATCTGAATTCTGTGGTCCCAGTTTAATACAAGGTTTTATTTGGGAGGAGTCAGAATTTTTTTAGAGCGATTTTAGAAATAACCACCTGTTGTGCTATTCATTTTATACTTGAAGAAACATCCTCAAGTGAAATGACGCTATCTAACCCAAAGCCTTATGCAGGAGCTGCCTTCTGTGCTCTTTGCATATCAGATGTCTTTAAAATATATACTGTTGTTAAATAGGATTATCTTATATGTAATTTCATCAAGACCTTAGCTTTGGATAAAATGCGAGGAAGACTGCATGAGGGAAACAACCACCGTCTTTCAGAATGATATAGCCTCCATTTCATAGAAGCAGTAGACTAAATCAGAATTCCCAGCTATCATTCCAGGAGCAATGAGAAAAAAAGATGTATTTACCACACCTTTAAAATATAAAAGAAATGGGAAGAAAAAAAACCCGCTTCCATCACCCCAAGATTCTAAGACTAAGTTCCATGTGCATATTGTTTCTAAAATTAAAATTACATCCCCTCAAAAAGATGACCATAGCTATTTTTTAAAAAAACAGAACATCTTGTTGGTCAGTGGAAAGTAGTATTTCACGTGGGTTCCTATTGAGATTTCACAATAAAACTTGATCTTGATAGGCCTATACCATGTTTCTACTGAAACTCCAAATATTGGGACAAGAATAAGAGGAAAGGATGTAGGAAAGCCCCTGCGAGCTTACTCTGCAAGTCGAATTATACCTCCAGAAATCCTAACATTTGCACGTATGAATGTGGAAACAAAAGCAATACGGTTGGTGGGTTAAGTCAACTGAAGGGCAGCTCCTTTTTTTCCCTCGATGCAATTAACGGCCGGCAATTTTAAAAGCAAAAAGTACTTGTAAAGTGGTATGCATGTGTAAAGCAAGATAGATCGCTATTTACACAACAGTAACCAGCCTCATTCTTTTTGCATTTAAGCTAAAATCTGTGAAATCAATTTAGGCATTTTCTGTGGAATATTTTGTTAGCACTAACTTTGTGATAGAGAATCCTAGAATACTTTTCAGAAGCAAAAGCCAAACTTAAAGCCTACTTTTCATGTACCCTGCTTTTACTAAGAGTTACAAAGTTAACAGCTTTGATATGGGTATTATAAGATTGAAACTTTTTAAAGTGGTAGTTTAGCAAAAGTTTTAAATCTTAATTGTCAGAACTGTGAAAGCTGGTTATGGGAGAATGCAAAACATTATAATCTTTCTTCTGTTTTATTGAAAGACAAAGACATTTTAGATGAAATATCCTTTAACGCTTAAGAAATTTTCAAAAGGAGTAGGGAAAAAAATCCTTTCGAACAAAATAAATGCATGTTTTCAAATATGATAAAACAGTGTGAAGTAAGCCATAAATGCAAGATCTGATTTTTAATAAGCAATTTCAAAAATAAGTCCATTATAAAAAGCTTGAGATGTTAAGTCTTTAGTTCCATGTTGATCTCACAACTTGGTATTGTGTAAGTCAAGTGAAAGGTCCACTAGCATTTGAAGTTTTGAAGTCTTTGAAAAATAATTTTTCATTCTTTGTATACATGATCATCCAAAGTAAAACCATCATTTGAAACTTCCATTAACTAACTTTTCTTTCTTAGATAACATCATGAAAAACTTGAGAAGCCTGCAAAAATGAGTTAAATTCACCAAAATTGGCAAACATGGGTAACTTTTACTTCAAAGATTGTAGAGTAAATAAACAGATACATCTTTCAATTGGGCTTTCAAGCAATTATACAACAAAGCATGGACTTCTTAGCAACATCACTATTTAAGACAGCAATGGATTCTCTTTAGTTTTACCTGTTGTAATCCACAGTAGGGTTTCCAAAACTTCTGCACATTGTGCTTTTCATATCAAATTTTTATTAAAGTCTTAGCTATTTTCTAAATGAATATCCTTTTTATTGGATTTTCCCAATTACAAATGAAATTTAATTTTACATCTATAATTAGAAACAACACTTACAATGGTACTGTACAAATTTAGATCAAAATAAAAATATATGTATTTTGTGGTTTCATAAAACTTCATTTACTGTATCTTCAAAGAAAGCAGAAATAACAGCAATATATGTAAAAGTAATGATTTAATGACTATAAGCAAGACAAAGCAATAGAATTGTGCTTCTTTTGCAGACTGGGGACAATGAAATGTTTAGCTACAATTTTCCCATACAAACATGAAACGATATTCATATAGAATAAACACCCTCACAAATAACTGATGGGTGATGAACACACACCAAGTTCGACCAAAGCAAAACACGAACTGAAAACAGTTGTGGTTATTCATATTTTAAATTCAACATGTTCACTCTGTTTAAAAATTAATACCTGGAGAAGCTAAGAATAAATTGCTTCTATTTCAAGATATTAAAGGAGGGCATATGTCATTGTTTGTAACTGTAAAAGCAACTCCTTAAATTTGAAGTAACTGCTAACCCACATGTTAAAGTAATTTTAGATAAAATGCCTTCTTCCAGCAATTTGCTGGTTTACTTAAAAAATTTGTTTTAGAATTATAGTGATCAATATGCATTTTAAAAACATTCATTCCATCAAAAGCAACAGGAAATGAAAACACTGTTTCCGAAGTCTTTAGTTAAAAGTTTTTCTTTACTGCAACAATTAATTTTAAAAGTAAACATGTATTTTACTACAGAAAATCAGTATTATGATTTGCCAATTGCTTCCAATGGAATAGAATTTAGAATTAGAGATCCACATTAAAAATGTTCTATGCTGATAAGGCTCAAACATAGGGTATCTGCAAAGGTCGAACCAGTTGGGAGAATTTTAACAACCATTTCTGAATGCATGAAACACAATATTTTCTTTATAGTATTTATAAATATATCATACAATACTGTTTCCTGTTATGTCATATACCAATATGGCATTGTACAACAAGCATAATGCCATCTGATTCTTACAAAAGCGAATCATTTAAACAAGTCAGTAAAATAAACGGTAGTACCCGCTTTTAGGCATACAGATTGTAAAACTGAAGTTTACTTTCCTTTGATCGGTTTTGTGTAGCAACAGAGAAGTAAAAATCAAACAGGAATCAAAATGGCTAAATATGCAAGAAGTCCTTATTCACAGTGACATGGCTACATAGAATGCATTATTCTATGCATATTCTTTCTGTTTGTTGAATTTCAAGATAAAAAGCACTTGTTTTCTACAGGTTCACAAAACAGCATAATAACAAGAACAATCAAGGAGAATGTAATGTAGGCGTTAGTTGAGATTAACAAACTATGGCCCAATGTTTATATCCACTGCAGAATTTTTCAAATCTGAACAATGGTTACAGAAACCATTTCACATCTTGCCTAACACACAGAAAACATCTTGCCTGCCTTCTCAGAAACCAATTCTTTAGAGGAACAATCTTTTCCATTAACGTCCATATGAATATCACATCTAGTCCATCTTTTATAGCCAAATTTAATGTCACTACAAAAGAAAGCAAATTGGACGACAGTCACATGTATTAGCATCTCTAAAGCTGTAATGGCATGAAGATATCTATATAAATCGGGGATTTAAAATTTTTTTTTCCTTAAAAGTCTCAGGTATCAACCAGATGAAGTTGCTGACGACCCATTTACTGACGATTTTCGAGGTCTATTGGCAAAGGAAGATTGGTGGTTACCGCTGGGGCTGCTGCTGGTTCCATTCATAGTGCTGGAGATGTGAGGGAACTGAGGGTGAGGAGACTGAACGGGAGTGCTGGGGCTGGGCAGACAGGAAGAGGTGGAGGGAGCACCTCCTGCGGGGCTGTTGGCCTTGTCACTCCCAGAGTCACTTTCCAGTTCTCCAGCATTTGTCAGTCCATCTCTCTGGTGACTCATCTTCATTCTTTTACAAGTAGGTCGAACTCTGTATTTCAAAGGAAGCGGACCATTCTACAAAAGGAAAAAAATAATCAGTCCTCTTTAAATACAGTTTACCACAATAATCTGGGAATATGAGTTATGCTACTTACCCTTCTCCAGGTATAAATGTAGGCAATGTCCATTAGTGTATAGTAATCCTTTAAAGGTTCCTCTTCATACATGACATCAATCTATTGGAAAATAATATTTCAATCACTAAGTACCATGAAGAACAAAGATAAATCGAGATTTTTTTGGTCATTTATATGCAATCCAAAAATGCTTTAACAAACATTCTCTTCAAACATCTGAACAAGGAAAGAATCCCTCTTGACACTTCAAATGAGGAAAAATACTACCTGAAATTACTAAGGAATTTGTTTTCATAGCATAAAACAAAATTCATACTGAACATTTTAAGGAACAGTTCCAATTGAGTTCTAAATTTTAAAAAATCTGTTGCTTTTTTGGGGTTCGGAATCCAAAAAAAAAAAAGTCATTGAATTAAAAAAAATCCACATTAAATGCACAAAAACTATAAAGTATATACCTGGAAAGTATTAGGTATGTCCATTTTACTTCTGAGAAACTTTCTTAGGTGCATCACAGTCATTGCTGCTGGGCAACGTAAATACCTTTTATCATTCACCTAAGAATACATTTAGGAAAGTTATTTTTTAAAATTCCCAACTTCTGGGTAAGAAAAAAAATTTCAATTCGATTGCCTCAATATGATAAAAAGTATGAATACCAAAACTGAGATTGGCTAAATTTTTAACTATACTTCGAGTTTACTATTATAAATATGAAATAAGGAGCTTGCTAATATAAGAAAACTTCAAATACATCAAAGCATTGAACATTAGTTAAAGTATTCTGCAATAATAATAATCATATATAAATTCTATCTAGTTACTATCAGATATAAATTACTCTTAAACATCAAATATGATCGTTTTCTCCTATTTGACAGCATCATCTGGCCTTAGAATATTCTAAAGGGCAACATACACCTTCAGAAAATCTAGAATCCAAACAATGTTTCTTCTGTATGTTTTTGTGACATGGAACATACCTCCTCCTTAGGTTTCTCCTTGTCTTTGTTTACTTTTCGATCCAATCTAAGAAACATAATTTTATTAGTGGAACAATGCATCTATGAACAGATTAGCATAAAACACATTTCTGACAGAATTTACCTGTTCTGGTCAAAGAATTCAATGGATAAGCTTATTATCTCATCATCAGTTATAATTCTCTTATCTTCATCTGCAACTTCTCCTCTATCTTCATTAGAGCCATTGGCAGCTATAAAGACATTTTGAAATTCAATTTTAAAATTAAATATTTAATTAAAATATTACATATATAGGAAAAAGGGAATGGTACTTTAAGTTAAATTCAATTTTAATAATTATTGAATAATAAATTCTCTGTCCAAATAAAATGTCTTTTCCCTCTCTAAAGAGATTACCATCAGCTGAAGGATGAGCTGCATAAAAATCCCTTCTTCTCTTCATTTCATCTAAAGGGGGGGGGGAAAAAAGACTTAAACATTTGTTATAGCAGGTAAAGCTGATGAAATACTTCGTAAAAATTCATTTGTAAGCAAGTTACTCACTTTTGAAAAGCCCTGGAACTAATTTGTATACAATATCTTGGAGAGTTTTATCTGACCTGAAAAAAGAATTAGAAAAGTAAATTATGAATTATAATGGCAAAAATTTTAAATGCTCATAAATTATTACAGATTCTTTGTTTTCTTTGTGGTATAGTATTTTACTTGATTATGAGAGTCTACATCAGTAAGATAACAATTATGAGACTAAAAATTCTTTATGGAGTAATAATCTTTTAAATCAGCAGAAAAATACTTTGTTACATTAAGAAATTCTTCACATTTCACTGAATCAAGAGAAGTGTGCCTTTCAAGTTACTAAATTAGCTAATATGAAAGAGAACAGAGAGAAGAAAATGGAAGCACTGTACACACACCCATTCCTGCCTGTCATAAACTCAATAAACCAATGCAGAAATGGAGAACTAATTCAGGTTTAAAAAAAGTTTTAAAAAAACCATTAAAATCCACTTGAATAATACCGAACTTTGCTTAAAGTTAGTCATCATTAAAATGGCAAGAAATGAAGAGCAACCTTCACAAAACACACACATTAGGTGGAGATTCAACGGTAAATTCTGTGTGAAGAAATAAAACAGGGTAGCCTTCACTAAATTACGCAATTCCAATAACAATTAGAGACAATAATTTTAAACCTTTTTTTACCTTATATTCAGTAGTGGTCTGGTTTTGTGAACTTGGACATCACAAATAGGACAGTATTTGCTGGTCTCCAAGTAACGCACAATACACGTTTTACAGACTAGAAGTAGAAAAAGTTTTTAAGTTTAGAAATTAGATGCTAAGCATTGAAATTAGTGTCAAAAATGGAGAACTAGTGATAGCAAAATGCTAAATGTCAAAAGGTATTTCCAATGAACTAAACTAACTCAATATCCTGAGAATACTTATACATTGCATAGTTACAAGTTTAAAATATGCACTAACAAAAATTCACCAAATGCAAGAGTAGAATATGACTCCATCACTTTTTACCAACATTCTCGAGGATTGCAGGAATTGTTAATAGTTTTCAAAAGTCAGAAAGAAATGTGAAATACACATAACACACAAAAAAAGGTCTAAAACTTTGTACTTACAGGAATGTAGACATTCTATTATGGTTGTGGCATCAATGAAGTACCCTCCACAAAGCACACACATTAGGTGGGGATTTAGTTCAGTGATCTTGATTCTGGTTGTTCGATGCATTTCTGCTTGATAAAATATCCTGCAAAACACAGAAATATTGGCCGTAATCCACAGAAAGAGAAACGAGATTGTCTCCCAACTTCTAGTAACCATACGCTCTGAAATGCTGAGGAGTTCATAAAACTCGTTTAACACTGTACAGCTGGACGGTCCCAACGTTTTCTACAGAAGGTATTTACTAATCAGACCTGAATCAATTACAGTGAAATGATGAAAAAGGATTCAACTAAAGTAACTTCTGGTCGCTCAGGTCATTCCAGGAGGGAGAAGAAAAGGTCTGGGGTGGGGGCTGGGAGCTGAGAGTATTCGGGTCTCTTTCTTCCATTTGTCCTCTAGCCTAGCAGCCCCACGGCTGCTGCAGACGCCACACAGTCCCCGCAGATATTTACCAACCGCCAGGGCTTGTTCCAGGTCTCCAAATTTATTGTAAAACTTCCTTATGGATCTTCAATCGAAAATCCGGGAGCATGCCCTGGCTTCTCAGGGGTTCTTGTTGTTTTAGGCGGTTCCAGCAACCAGAACCTGGCACGTTTTCACGCGATACAAAGGGAAAACAAATTCTGCCCTATCTGCATCCCTGGCATTTCCGGAGCTGGGTGCTGGGGCCGCAGAAGCACCTCCAGTCGGCCTCGGGCTGGGGCCTGAGCGCGCGGACGCCCGGGGGCCGGGATGCGAGGGGCGGATCCGGCGGCGCCCGGGGCTCCGTCTCGCTCCGGATTCGGAACTCGCCTCTGTCGGGGGTTTCCATAGCAACTTACACTTACACTTGGCATCCGGCCACCGCTGCAACTCCGCGCGAAGCCCGGCCGAGCCCGGAGCTTCGGCGGGCGTGCGGGGCGGCGGGGCGGAGGCGGCGGCGGGCGCGGGGGAGGGGCCGGCGCGGGGGCGGGGCTGGCGCGGGGGCGGGGTGGGGTGCGGGCGGCGCGGCTCGGGGGGGTGGGGCAGCCCCACGAGGCCCGCGGCGCTGGGGAGCAGGATCCCAGCCCGCGGCAACCGCGCGGGCAGCCTGGGGGGCCCGGAGCGTGCGACTGGTAAAGGAAAAAGCAAACCGCACTCCCGGCCATTTCGGACACTCTTGGGGGCCTCTTTCTAAGTCGACTCGGTGCGAAGACCTTCTTTCAGATCTTGACTTGGTCTCTCCTGTTAGCAATCACTAGGTCAAAAATTTCACGAAGGGACCTTTTGAGAATTGCCAACTGTGCACTTAGCCCGAAACCGTCAGGGCTCAGATTGCAGAGATGTTTATTGAACTGAACCTCTTTAAAGCTTTCTTCTCTAATATGAAGTTCTCCTGCAGATTAGATGAGCGATACGAAGTTTTGCTAAGGCTAAAAAGTGAAATCTGTTTTACGAGAAGACAAGGAGGGGGCAAAGCCGTGTGTTTTATTTGAACTGCTGGAGGCAAGACAAACTACTTTAATCGGTACGGTAGTGACAATATGTAAAGAACCATGTGACCCGTCCATTCCCAACGCTAAATCAACACCTTGTCAACCCAGAGCAACGATAGGGGAGAAAAACAAATGTCATTTTTCTCAACCTAACCTCCATACAAATCCCCACACGATGGAATAATATTCCCAGTAGATACCATATATTATAGAAAACTCACGGTGGGGAACTGTCAGAAACAATACACCAGCGGACAATCAGGGAAGTCAATTATTTCATGTAGTACTCTTGAAAAATATATTTCTTACCTCCACTTCATTCATTTCAGAACCTAAAATAGGACCAAACTTCTAGACCTGTCTGAAGTACATTCTCAAAACCGCTTTCAGTAGAAATCTAGGAACCTGTGAAACGTGAAGATGCAACTGAAGTTTTAATTCTTAGGGAATTTTAATGCAGAAGGATATACCAATCAACATACCTCAATGGCTGAAGCTAACAGCTTTATGGTACTAAAAAATGGTATAAAAACAAAACAAAGTCTCTTTTATGAAAGTGATCGTAGTGGCAACTGGCAACTTCAACCAGAAAACTTCATGTGTGATTCCTCAGTTACCTTTGGATTACTTGTTTACAAGGCTACTGTCAATATATTGTTAAAATAAATTTAAGTGGGGTTGCAGAGGAGTTGTGGGTGAAGCACTGTCCCTAAAGAGTAGCAATATTTAAATCCATTGTGGTTGACTAAAGACAAGCCTTAATTCTTAAAGAAAACTCTCCTTGTGAAACCACAGGACCTTTCCTAGAAAGATAGCAAGGTGATACTTATGTCTCCTTGTGAAAGCATATCACACTAATGTCACAGAACATGAAGTTTAGGAAGGGACTTCAATAAAAATAGCTGCCTTTATTTCTCCACTGTACAGAAAACATCAAACACAAATACTAAGACACAGGACAGTCAAACCTCAGTGGAGGGTCATCTGGTTGGCTTTTAACATTTAAGTCACAGGTACTTGGCTAAAACCTCTTCAAATTCATCTTAAGTCTTAATTCACGCAACTCTTCTACCTCAGTTCTGAAGCATTTGGCCACAGTCCTATTTACCATCTATAATGCTAGTAAATATCACTTTGTTACTTACATAAAAATCAGTTCTTTATCTTTTTATACCACTTGAAAGTCCTGGCAACCTAAGGATGACTTCCAAACGTTTGACATGCTTGACAGATTTAAGAAACAATCTCTTGCACCTTAGAAATGAAAGCCTTCCAGGTTCCAACACAGAAAACTGCCAGGCAGGCAAGTAAAAATGCACCAAATGTACCACAGTAAAAATACTCAATAGTTAAAACTTGCCATTATAACATACTCGGTTGGGGCTGTCAGTTTAGTTGGGAGGCCTAACACCAGTAATGTCAAAATGAAGCAAAACAGAAGCAAGTTCTTATGTTAACAATCAGCTTGACTATTGCAATCTAAGAAATGCAAATGAACTCCATAACCCCAGTTGGGGTTCACAGCCCAGAAGTATGGGTAAAGTTTGGGTTAACTTGACTCCTGGGAGAATTTTGCCTAGTTGAGTGCTTAATGCACATCACAGAACTTGGTGGTACAGTATTAATGAAGTTATCAAGTACAATTAAATGCTCTTTTTTTTAAACAAAAGCATATGTGCATACACACATGCATACATAGTGACTTTTATATAGCTTTAAAGATACTGTTACTAGGCATGTAATTTGCATAGATAGGTTATTTCAAACACCTTTGCACTCTGGTGCAAATGTATGGGAATGAACTCAAATATTAAAAAGTTTGTAAATTTGCTCATAAAATCAACCTCTAAGGGATTCTGATCAGTCTACTTAAAATAAAACTCAAATATTAACACAGTCACATAAGTTAGTATATACTGTCAACAATTTGCATCCTTAACTTTCAATTCTTTCTTACAGCTTGTAATGGGTTTTCAGAACTTGAGGGTTAAGGTTCCTATAAAATATAGGTTGAACTACTCATAACATTCTAGGTACCACCAACCAACACTTGGATTTGGATAAATATGCCCAGAATTTTGCCTGCTTTAAGAGAAGGGGTTAAATACATGCTTCTCCTTCAAATATTGGACCGTGACCACTAAGCCCACTAAATCCTTTTATTGCAATTGGAAATGATCAAAGTCTCTCTACTTGTTTACTTCCAATCATTAACTGTAAATTTCTGGGAAAAAGATCATGCTATATCGCTGTCAAACCCAAAAGACTGTGTAAACATATGTAGTCAACTTTTTGGTGCTCCTTTTCCAAAGCATCTCTTTACCACATGACCTAGGCTGACATTTAGCAAAACCTATAAAACGTAGTGGACTTAAGTCATGGTTCTAAGTGCATCCCATAGTAGAGGTTGAGAGAAAAATTTCAGTCACCGAGGAGGAAAAACAGAAAAAGAGAAAAAGAATGGGGGGGGGGGGAAGGAAACCTCTTGCAAGACTATAACGTCCAGTCACCATCATCACTCCAAAAAAAGCTCCAAATTTGAAATGCCCACTTCCCAGTGCGCACGCCCCAAGTAATGTTTAGAGAACTTATTTAAGACTCCCAACAAATAACACCTTGAAAACTTTACCATTTTAAACACAAATGCAGGAGACCTTGGAAACAACTGGGAACCGCCATCTTACAAGCCATCCAATTTCACACAAGTGTCCCTCCAACTTAAGTTAATAACATTTTTGTTTGAGCTCTTTCCAGTTTAACATCCACCTTGGCGGGATCGCTGCCCCCCATGTAACCCGTCCCTATAAAATGAGGGCATTCTCTGGATGTTTAAACCCCTCAAAAGCCCTTTCTTCGGGAGAAGAGGGAAGCCACTTGACCCGAGCAGCTCCCGATTTCAGGAACCCGTCCCCGTTTCATCAAAATCTACCTCTCAACAAAGGGCGCCGTGGCGGGGAGAGCCGCAGAGACTGGAAATAGAAGTGTTCTTCTCGGGGGCCATGTGCGTCGCGAGGGTGTAGAGGGGCGCTCGGGGGAGAAAGGAACTAAAACGTGGGGCCGCGCGCGGCGCGTCCGGGGCTGGAGCGGGCGGCGGCTGGAGCGGCGCCGAGCCCGGCTGGCGGCGGCGGCGGCGGCGCGGCGGCGCAGGCTGCGAGGTCGGATCCGGCGCCGCGGGAGACGGCGGGCGACGGCGGGCGCGCGCTCGCAGGCGCGGGCGGCGCGGCGGGCCGGCGGCGCGCGGGACCGGCGACGGCGGCGGGCGGCGGCGGCGCGGGGAGCTCGGCGCCCACGCTGCAACGCCCTCCCGGCCGGCGCGGGAGAGGCGCGGGGGGGGCCGCTCCCCATCCACCCGCGGCCGGCCCGAGCCCCGCGCGGCCCCCGCCGCCCCCCGGTCCCGTCCCGGAGGCGCCTCGCCTCCTACGTACCCGGAAAAAGCAGCCGGCGAGAGGCGATCGAAGCGGGCGGAAAAGACAATGAAAGTTAAAAGTCGTTCAGCAGAAAATGAATGTGAGCCAAGCGGCCATCTTGAAGCGAGCTGCAGACGCCGCTGTCAATGGGCAACGAGCGCAGCCGAGAGGAGCCGCGGCCGCCGCGCTCGGCTCATGCTGCCTCCCGAGCCCGGCCTCCTCCTCCTCCTCCGCCTCGGCCTCCTCCTCCTCTGCGGCCTCCTCCTCCTCCTCCTCCTCGGCCTCCAACGCCTCCTCCTCCTGGGCCTCCCTCCTCCTCCTCCTCCTCCTCCTCCTCCTCCTCCTCCTCCTCCTCGGCCGCCGCCGCCTCCTCCCGCTCCGCACTCGGGGGAGGGAGCGCGCGGAGGGGGCGCGATCAGTATTATTCTGCGGGGTTGGGAGGTGTTTCTAATCCGGATCGGGGCTCCCTCGCCAACATCCCCATTGTCTCGCCCCGATCTCTGCCTTTAATACTACGATTATTATTTCATAGTTGCTGTGGGGGGAGGAGGGCGAGTGGGGGGCGCCGTGTGTGTGCGTGCGGAGAGGCGGGGGGAGGGGAGGAAGGATGAGGAGGGGGGAGGGGAGGGTGGAAAAAAAAATGCACCGCTGAAGGCAGAGTGGAAACTGACACCGGCTCCAAAATGGCTCAGAGTCCGCCCGCCCCCTCCCCCCGCCGCCCCCCCACCGGGTCACGTGCTCCCCTCATTCCTTAAGGGCGGCCTGGGAATTAGTGTCGGTGTAGTCGGGCCCGCGACCGCCCCCTCCCCTCTGAACGAGCGCGACCAGCCCCCCCTCACTCCGCACTGTCCGGCGGCGTTCGGCGCTTGGCCTCATGCGGGAGAGCTCATTTCTCCACACGCACACTTTGCGACTCTGCCTGCTCTCTGCCTCCCGCGCCGGGCATGCGCCCTCCCGGCCCCGCACACCGGCTCAACCACCTGCGCCCCCGTAATTTCTTTCTTTTGCTGCCGCCATTCGCCCTTGCGGCACTGCGTCCACTGGCTCCGCCACGGGCGCCCGGCCACCGCCCCCGCCTCGGCCCCGCCAGCCCAGCAGTTGGCGGCCTCAGCTTTCCGACCCGCGCTTGTGAAACTGACGCCGAGGTTTGGGTTCGCGGAAACAACAGCGCCCGCCCCTGTCTTCCCCCGCGACGCAAGCCCCTTCCCCCTCCGCAGCCCGGCAGCGAGGCGGGAGCGCGCGCCAGAACATGAGGACTCGCTCGAGCAGGGCTCCGCACGGGGAGCTGGCCGGAGCCAGGGACCTCACGGGAGTCCACCTGGCGAGGTCCGGCTGCGGGCAGGCCCGCACCGGCGGAGGTGAACGAGGACCCGCCGAGCATCACCGCCGCGGACTGCAGCCCACTCCGCTCCCAATATCCCAGATTGAAGGGTCTCAACAAGCGAAGGCAGTCCCATCCTTTCCCACTGTGTTTAACTTTAATGCAGGGGAGAAAGAAGGTATTGCGTAAAGATTAACCTAAATGCTTATGTATGTCTTCAAGAAGCTTTAATAATTACTTACATCAACTCGATCCAAACTCTCACCACTTTTTGTGGGAACAACTTATTTATTCAGAGTGTAATACTGTCTACTTCCTTTTGTAAGACTTGAAAAAGACCAAAATGGGATCAATGTACAGTTTATACTAAAGATGTCTGAAATACTGAGGCAGAATTTCCCTCAACTCTTTTACAAGTTTAAAAAAAAATAAAGTGTCAAAATTGATGAGCGGCATAAATCCAAAAGGAAAAAATTTTTTCTACTTAAGAGGAGGACATCCAGCTCGCACAAACGGTGGTTCGGCCGACGACAAGGCGTTCCTGGTCTTCCTCTAGACCCGGGCGGATCGTTAACTTCCCCAAGTTACAACTGAGTTGCTCTTTCCAGACTTTTCGAAGCATCTTTAAGTTTCCCCACTAAGTCCTAAAAGACGTTTATAATGCCACATTTTTAGGATAAAACACAAGACAGAAGTATCCAAGTTTGAGAAAGATGCAAGAAAAAAGTCGGGGCACTTTCTAAACGAGTTTAAAATTCACGAGGATTTTAACCTTTGACAAACCACTATCGATCAAAAGAAGGTTTTCTCTAAAATATCTCATCTTCAAGTGGGCTACTTGCCCTCAGATTTGAAATATAATTTCCAACCAAATCCTCGTAATAGGCAAGGTATGTCAAAACTAAATTTCCCAAGTTACCTAACAAAAACTATGCTGTATTCACACTTTCTGAAAGTTTAAAGTTTGATTAATGGTTACATTAAAACAATTCCAAGGGAGATGCCTTTTGAAAAATTCAAAATTCATCAAAATTTCAAGTAATGCTCTTCATTTTTTTAAGTGGTAAGAAATAAATTCGTTATCATGTCCGTTACCCAATGTAGTTGTGAGTTTTTCCAGTCTTACACTGGCAATATAAAGAGTTTTAGATTTTTAAGTATACTTCCAACTTTATAAAAAGTCATTTAAAAATTATTGAAAACCCTGTTTGAAAGTTTAATTCAATTTCCGAAAGCAAAGAAGGCATTTTCAAAGACATGTTCTTAATTTTGCTTTGTCCTATTGGAGGAGATTAATCACAAATAGAAGGAATTTACACTCACCCCTACAATTCAGAAATTTATCTTAATCAGAGGGAACAGCAAATATAAAACCAATTCTTTACGAGTAACATCTTAATTTCAAAAGTGAAGGCTACTTTAAAATATTGCTTTTGAAGCCCTTTGCCATTAATCTTTAACCAACCTTCATTATCTACTGACAGATGGTTAGATAATTTTTCTTTTGAACTTTCCATAAGCATAATTCTCAATTAAACATCTATAAACAGATAATGCATATTCACAGATCCTAATACTGTACCTGTAATTGTTCCATGTTGCAACTAAAACTAATCTCTGGGTGGGATCGGGAATCAGTGTTCTAGGGAAGAAAAAAAAAATGCTATTTATGTAAATCAAGGACATTTAAAATTTCATTTCACATTTAAATTTTAGATAAGGCTTATATGTAAATACCTCTACATTTAAGGTCACCAAATATGCAGGTCTGTACATCTTATGAAGTTGATTAGTCTAAAACAACACAATACATAATTTCAGTCTTTAACTCTTTTTTTTTAAAGTTCCCTAAATCCCCCTAGAGAACAGTTTATTAAACTTTACCTTTATCTGATATTCCAAACGCCAAGAAACATCAGTTATATGAGGAAGAGATCTGCCTATACTAAAAAATACAATGATAATTTTGTACATAATATCTACATAAAAACTTTAAGCGTTTATTTTTACCAAGAATGGTGTTCACCTCCCCCCAACACACATACACAATTTCAATTTACTCTGAATTTAAAACATTGTTAAACTTTATTTTCAAGTTCTGAAGAGTAAAAGAGCATTTAAAAAATTATCTCAATAAACTTTATCTTTAAAAACATTAGCTTAACTTCAATTGTTTCACTTGCCCTTTGGCCCCTTTTCTTTTGGTCAAGATCCCTGTCTTTTTGCCCTGTTTTGTTTCACACCAGCACTCTCCATTCATACCTGCAAGTGAAAAGTGGCTCAGCTTGACACCTTATACAGTACCTACCTTCCCAGTAGGATTTCTAGGGAATTCTTATTATTCTGGAGGGGGGAAAGAAAGAAAGAAAACACATCTTTGCAAAGAGAAGAAAAATAGTAATTGTTAATTTAAAAAACTTTAAGTAAGTAACCTGATATTCCGTGCAAAACAGTTCTATTCGCTCTCTATCAAATTTACAGTCTTCTAGATAAGTGCTAAAGGGGGGGAAAAAAGCCAAAGTTTAGTGTCCATTTTAAAAACTGAAATTGGAATCTTAAAGGTACTATTTGAAAACAAATGGATATTTAAATAAATCCTGTACCTTAGAGTTGATTTGTCAGCTCTTTGCTTTCCTGCCTCCAGTATGTAAGTTGCAGCTGCTGTGTGACAATGTTTTAAAACCACAGGATCGATATGTTTCAAGTCTGGGTGATCTAAAATAAATTAATTGCTAGTGATGCCTGTGATAATAAATTCTTTATAGTCATGTTTCTAAAATGGGTATTTTCATTTGGGCAAAGATCCCCTTTAACAAGAACACAAAAAGAATTCAACTATAAGGACTGGCAATTATAAGTAAATGAGATGAACAACAAGGTCAATGGAAAACAATAAAGAACACACATCAATAATTCTGCTGTTACCAGTCTCAATTACCTTCTTTTATTTTGCCTTAATTTCTTACTGTTTTTAAAAAAACACTGTAGCCCCAAAGAAAAAAATAACTACACTGTGGTCATTACAATGCTGGGTGCAGTAAATTCAGAGGAAAATAAGATAGATATTTTACATGGTGTAAATTTAAGAATGAATAAGCTTTCCCTCTATAGAATGATTACTTTTAGGATAACTGGCTCCAAGGACATTAATATATCAGGGGCGGGGCACGAGTTCAGAATATAAAATACAATTTTCAAAATATTTTCAGATTTTGACAGCTATCCTTTTTTTGAGATTAACCCAGGTGGTGGTTACTATTTTCGTTTAAAGAACTTCCACTTTCATACTTTTTGTACAAGTGTTTAGATCATGAAACTACAGAAAAAACAAAATTTGAATTGTTGGGATATTTATATTTAAGAAAATGATCTAAAAGCGTTCTGTCTTAAAATATGCCTTCAATCCATACTGACACGGCACTCCGCAATGACTGACCGGACCACTTAAAAGAGACTCGCCTCCTGGTAACTGGTGCGGAACAAAACATTCTGCACCATATTTTAAGGTTCTAGGCGTGGAACCGGTGCAAAACATACTTAACGAGAGTGTTGGAGTGATCATAGGAACCTGATGTATTCTCTAAGTTGGAAAATGTCAAGACTATGTGACCTAGTAATTACTTTGGAAACAGACTGTTTAAAACCTTTGTCAGCCTAGCACTGAACGCTTGAATTGCAGGGAGCTACCCTGATGAAGTCCAAGTGTCAACCACCCTTTGCCTCAGACCAGGCTGAAAACCTTAGATGTTTAGGCCACAAACAAGACTTGAACACGGGCTTTACAAAGGAACAAAGAGACTGGGAGGAGAAATCACACCAGAAACGTGTTGCAGGCTTAGTGCAGGTGCCAACTGGGAACAGAACAATGGTCAGGGTCCGCTCCGGGTTCACATCCCCACACTCCGTCCGGAGCGAAGGGCAAAGCCGGGAGACTTCCTCTTCCCGGGGTTTTCCCCCTCTCGCTCGGTCTCGCTCCTCTTCTCCAAGCGCCCCTCCACCCAGGCCGATCTAGCTCAGAGCCGAGCGGCTTACCTAACACGGCCTCGTCCGCCTGGGCGTCCAGCAGGCTCTGGAAAGCCGCCCGGAGGAGAAGCGTGAAGGCGTTGGAGTCGAAGGAGCCAGGATCGGCCAGCATCTGGAAGCCTTTCTGCACATACTCCGAGAGCTCCATTGTGAGCGCGCCGTGACCTTCGACACGCGCACCACGTGACACGCGCCGCGCGCTCAGCTGATTCGGCCGCGCGCGCACGCGGCTCGGGGCGGCGGCGGCGCGGGCTGCGGGCCTCCCAGCCCGGGGCCTCCCCGCCTGCCTCCCGGCTTGCGCCTCGGCCCGCGCGCCCAGCCGCCCGCCGTCCGTCGCCCGCCACCCCTGTCCTCCTCGGCGCCGCGGCTTCCGTCCAGCCCTTCCTTCTGCGCCAGCCGCGAGAGCTGCGGCGCCTCGGCGAGAGGGACGGCCCCGGGCGCTTTGTGGACGCGCTCGGTGCTTTCTCTTCTACTCGCCGCTCACCTAGGTCTGTCACCAGCTCCTGCGGGGCTCCGCTGGAGCGTTCCTTGAAAGACCCCCTTGGGGGGGTGGAAGAAGGTGACGGGATCCCGGCCCCCACGTCCCCCGAAAACTACGTCTTCCTAGTTCCTCAGCGCGAAAGCCTGCGGGAAGCTCCCATTTGAGGCAACTGGTTGTGTTTTGTTTTGCTTTGGTTTGGGGTTTTTTTTTTGTTTGGTTGGGTTTTGTTTTTTTTTTTTTTTTTTTTTTTTTTTTTTACCCAACAGCTTAACCTCCCAGCATTGCCCTTTTGTGAGTGATTCTGTAAGCAACTGATGATATAATTCTTGTTTATTTTTCCTTTTTCATTGTCATTTCTGGGACATGGCAGTTGATGCCTTCCTGAGTGGATGTGTGTGTGTACACATATATGCATACAGATAGTGCGCGTGTGTTGTTACTGTACCTCAACAATTGAGGGATTAGCAAAGTATCCACAAACGTATTTGACAGTTATTAAAATCTTATATGCCGCTGCAAATAAATATCATCCAAAACCAAACTGACACAAATTTTGTGCTACGGTGCTCATTACATCTCTAAGTCTTTAATTCAAGAATCTTCATATATTTATATCAGGCGGTTATCTTAGTAAGAGACAGTTAGGAATGGCAAGGTCTTTACTAGAAGTGATTACTATCTCGGATATCCATAACCTTAAAGACTCAAATATTGTATAAAGTTTTTAACTTCCCCTTTATATTTCTGCGAAGTTGGAGAACAAGAATGATTCTTTGGGGGGGGGACGAGAAGCAAAGTAGATTATGCACTTTTGATCAAAAGAATTTAAAAAGAAAAGTTAAAAAGCAAGTTCTTTACCAGTGGAGGGTAGGGATAAGGAACAAGAAAGGTGTTTTAGTCTTCAGGTGCGATTATTTGAAACAGACTCAACGTGAAACGCTTCAGTGGGAATAATTTAGGGCTTATTTTGGGGGGGGGAACTATCTAATGAATACAGTTAACATTTAACCTTGCTGCAATATATAGGGAGCGCCTGGTTTCACAACAGGACACAAATGGAATAATTTAGCATCAGTAACAGATTGAGTAACTCCTAAATTTTCCTTTGAAGGCTTTGAAAGGCACGTGAACTTACTCTTCACTTCCGTGAGCATATAGGAGCAGTGAAGGATTTAAGAGTCTCCCTAGAGTCTTTATGAAACAAACACCTATTAATCATGTTCATCTTTTCTTCCCATCTCTCATCTTTCCAAACTCCTTGTTTCTCATCAGTAGTAAAGTGTCAGTTGAAAAATCTCCAGATATCTCATTTACATAGGGTATATTTTACAGGGCAGTGTTGTATAAATGTCAATTTTAACAGCACATAAGATCATTATATTTATTTCACATATATTTTATGACTTTGCATAAATAACATTGTCTGTTAATACTCTAATAGAATTCGAGTTAATAATTATAATCATACTCAATGTAGTGTCAAAAAAGAAAGCATTAATGCTTGAGCATAGATTTTAAAATATAATTTTAAAAGAGGAAAGTACATACCATAAATGGTTGTACCTTTGAGGTCATAAAAGTTAAGAAAATCACAGGGATTGTTTCCAATAGCTGTCCATGACAGCTCTCTTATACATATGTAATTACTTTCTCTTACAGGGCATTTATTTGTTCTCTTTCGCCTAAATATGTGTTAGGCCCAAGTGATGAGTACATTTACAGCTCACACAAAAATTTTAATTATATGTTTTTTGATACTAGAAAAGCTGAATTTTTCTACCATAGGTACATTTATTTCAACTTCCTTTGAAGGAAGCACAGGATTGTTTGTTTAAATGTAGATAGGACATGTATGTTTTCGACAAGTAAGTCATTGAAATACATTGAAGTACAATCATTAAAAAGCATGATTGCACAGATGTAGACTCTACTGTTTGCAGCAATAAAATCGATGCATTTTATATTGTTAGAAAAACTATGTATGAATACATTCTGAAAGTGTAAAAAAACTTTAAAATTTTTGCTTTGATTACTGCAAAGAGCATTGGAGGTTTCACTAGACTTTAAAAAATTCTTCAGGCTCAAAGCCAACAGACTAAATTTGGCCTCTTTAAATAACAGAGCCTAACTAAATACTCAAATATCTTCATTTTATAATACTTTTTCCCTTCTAAGTTGCAAATGTTAAGATAGATAATGCTGATAAATTTTTCTTTTTGAGAATCTAGAAATTACTCAGATAATTAGAAAGTATTTAAAACAATGTTTTAGAGAGTCTTAAAATACATTGTATCCTTTGAGCTGTTAGGGTTTTTTTTGTTTGTTTGTTTGTTTTGTTTTTTTTAAGAAACCAATTTAATATTGGCCTCTGCATTGTGAGTACAATTAATATGTGCTGGGGTATTTACAAGATCTATGTGGTCAACTTTTCCCAAAGGCCTCATTGATACATTTGTTAGTTTTATGAAATAAAGTATTTTCTAGCATTCTTTTTTTTCCCATCTTAGATTGTGTAAGGACTCTTGCTTTTGTGCAAAGAAAGTTGAAAGGAAGTATTCCTTTAGAATGAAGAATTTATTGAACATGGGGTGGGGGGAGGGAAGCCAATATGCCTAAGTGCTCATGAGACATCTAGAAATGTTAACTGACATACATACTATGTGTTCTAGTGGGGCTCTATTTTATCCTTGCCCATGGAATATCTGCTCATTTTCTAGAGAAAAGAAAGTTAAAAACACTTAAAACTTACCTCTACACAAGAAACCATCTTCTCTCTGCCCCCTAATACTCATTCTGTGATGGCTAGTGATCTGATCATAAAGCCTTGAGATACATATTAATGAAAATAGAATTTGTTATTTTAAAGCTATTTTAACCAAAAATGGAGAGTTGACAGGAATATTTAACTGCATTATACATAGCATCTGTATTTAGGTCAAAATTATTTCAGTGAAGTTTGTAAAATCTATACGCATGCTCTTATTAAATATCTTAACTTGGTAAGGCATAGATTAGGACTTGGGATTTGAATGGTTAGGTTTTGTACATTCATGATCACAGAGTTCAGTGGTTTCAAATTAAGTCTATGTCATATACGTTGTCAAAAAACCACATTGAGAATTCAGAGGGGACACCAAAACTTTAATTTTTCAAATTAAGCATTTAATCCAATCCCTAATAACTTATAAATTGTCATTGCTACAATAATTAATACAGACAAATATAACCTTTTTTCCTCCCTCACATCGTAGAGCCTATCTTATATATGTGAACTTTTAGATAAACTCAAATTAATTTCAATGGAATACTTATGTGAGGGAAAGTGAAATATCATTTACATTAAAGAAACTGGAACCACAGGAATGAAAATCAATCATATAGTGTTCATACCTATGGTTTTGCATGAAGGTATTATTGGACTTTTCCCCAAAACTTTTATTTAAAACATTTAGACTAAATAGTATAATTTCTATTTAAGCAATATTTTCATCAGTATCATTTTTAAAATATTTATTTTTCAGATAGTTGTATCAGAGAAATATCAAACATAAAACTTCAAGATGTCATATAACATTAAGGAAACTTAAATATTTTAAAACTAAGTTTTAACAGGTTAAATTGTTACACTAGTAAGAAGTATCTTAAAAAGATAAATCTCAAAGCATTTCTTGAAGTTAGGAAGCTATAATTTTGTTAAACTTTGCAAATAGGAATTCTACAGTCAAGATATTGTCAAAAAAGGAGAATTTTCTTGAATTTCTGAAGTAAAATTTGGAAATTATCATCAAGATTGCCATGCCATGATTTCGTTAGCTACTTGAGTCAGAATAAGATAACTCTGTAACATTAAAGGAATGTACATAAGAATCAAATGTTAATTTTCAATATCAAATCTTTGTATCTAACCAGCCTATAATTTTGAAAAAATGTTATGCTTAATAGAAAAGCCATGTCTTCTCTTTAGAGCTCCTTTAGGAAGTTGGAACCCTTATTCTGAAACAAAGCAGCCAATGTCACATGGAAATATCTGAGTTGAACTGACTAAAATTGTGTTCAGCTAGGAAGAAATGAGGAATTTATTTTTTAAAAGAAAATAAAAGTAAACAAATGTAGTCCAGCAAGGGATGAAGGCAAATTTTAATTTAAAGTAAGTAAATCAGAAAGAAACAAAGCAATCATATTCAATATTACGTTTAAAGAACAAATTGAATTATGTGTCTTAGAATTCTCTGCAGAGACAAATAAAAACTAATAGTTTACCTTTATATTCAGTAAATGATTTAAATGGTTACAATTTGCTTATCTTTTGTATGGATTAAGGAAAGCAAGTTTGCTCCTTGAGACACACAATTTATATCTATTTCACCAGTGAGGTGTTATGAAAATTAGGAGCTGGCTGATCATTCAATAAATTCTGTCAAATAGACAACTTAGATAATAACATAGTTTGCCCATCAACAGCAGATTGGTTTTTTTCTCTACTTAAATTATAAAGATCACCACTTCAATTTCCTACTGCATTGATTGGTTTCAGCCAGAATGACCCATGCTGTAGCTATAAGAGAATAAAAGTGAAAGATGGACACGTTGAAATAAGTTTACTTTGATGAATATATCTAATTATTCCATCTGTATATAGACTGTTCTTTAAATTGTTAGTATATTTTTAGAGAGAGATTGAATATTTTCAAAAAGAAAGAAGGAAAAGGAAGGAAAGAGGAAGGAGGGAAGGTAGGAAGGAGGGAAGGAAGGAAGGAAGGAAGGAAGGAAGGAAGGAAGGAAGGAAGGAAGGAAGGAAGGGAGGAAGGAAAGAAGGGAGGAAAGAAGGAAGGGAGGGGAGATTATTTTTCCCTTCATAAGGAGAAATATCATGGAAAGCTTATTTACTGTTTATTTTCTCTGACACAGACCATTTTAGTGAGATTGTCTTAGCTACACTGAATTCAACTGAGCCTCATAGTAATGCACAGAATGGACTGGAAGGTCATCTGCCATGTCCAGAACTTAATCAGTTTCAAGATGTCCTACATTTAGACTACAACAGAGAGTATCTAACAGATTCCCTTTCTTTTTGATTCTGGTTTTGGGATCTATTCTAACAGTGTTTTCTCATACCTCAGAAACTGATGTTTGAGCCAGTTCCATGAATTAGGGCAAAAACAAACAAACAAACAGGAGTGCCTGGGTGGCTCAGTCGGTTAAGCAGCTGCCTTTGGCTCAGGTCATGATTCCAGGGTCCTGGGATTGAGCCCCACATCAGGCTCCCTGCTCAGCGGAGAGCCTGCTTCTCCCTCCCCCTCTGCCTGTTGCTCTGCCTACTTGTGCTCTCTATCTCTCTGTCAAATAAATAAATAAAATCTTTAAAACAAACAAAAAAACAAATGGGCCTACTCTATGGAATATTACTGTTTAAAGCCAATATTTCTTTTTTTTTTTTTTTTAAAGATTTTATTTATTTATTTAACAGAGATAGCCAGCGAGAGAGGGAACACAAGCAGGGGGAGTGGGAGAGGAAGAAGCAGGCTCACAGCAGAGGAGCCTGATGTGGGGCTCGATCCCATAACGCCGGGATCACGCCCTGAGCTGAAGGCAGGCGCCTAACCGCTGTGCCACCCAGGCGCCCCTAAAGCCAATATTTCTTAAAAGCTGGTGTTTTGAGAGCATGCTTTCTACATACTACATTTTGAAATTTAAGTAGTATACAAATATTCATATTTATTTTGTGTAAAGGAGCATAATTTTAAAAAGAAAAATGACAATCACTAGACCATTACTTATTAAACAGATCATTTGAGAACCAAAGTGTTATATATAGGAATGCACAATCTGAATTAAATACATCACAAACACTAAAAAAATACGCAGTGTGCTTTTAATTCATTTAAGTTAAACATTTAAACCAGAATTAATATTTTAAAATTGCTTACCCGGGAAAGAAAGGCTTAAGTAAAAGGGGTTTTTTTTTAATTGTTGTTGTTGGTTGTTTTTAAGTGGGGTTTGAACTCACAATGCTGAGATCAAGACCTGAGCTGAGATCAAGAATCGGATACTCAACTGACTGAGCCACCCAAGTGGTTTTAATATTTTGAAATATATATGATGTCTTAAATAATACTGGTTAAGAATTTATCATTTTAATTACAGTTGTTTTGAATATGTTATTTTCAAGAGAGTACATATTTTATCTTCCTTGCCAAAATAAAACATAGACTTGAAAACATTTTACACAAAATTTGGTCTAGAAATATTTTAAAGAAAACCTTAGTAGTATAATTGTGTTCAACACTCTCACTTTTATTTTTTGCATAGATAGAAATATTCAGAAAATACTTTAAATGGTTTATGCATAAGTGATTTTTACACCATGGTAAATGCTCAGAAAGTAATTTTATAGATGACTATGAAAACTAGCACCTCTAAGATAAATGAAGCTTTTCTGCCCCTCCCCCATAGACAGTTTTCTCTACTTAAGCTTTTAATTGATTTATTAAGATTAAAACATAAATACAGTTGTTCTAACTCTTTCAAGTATCTTCAAAATCACATTTCTTTATGTAAGCATTTTATCTGTATTTTATGAAAAGGGATCGGAGAGTAAGACTTAAAAAATCATTTTAATGTTGTAAAATACCAAGAAAATAATGACTAACAACAGAGTGGGAGGGAGAATTGTATTAATATAGCCAATTGAGTCCATGCAGTTAGTAACTTGGACCTGGGTTACTGGTATCTGGATAATTCCTCAATTTTCTTTTTATTTTGTGCTAAAGGAAACAGGCCTGGATCATTTGGAGCAATAGTATTTTAAATCAAAATTAATCAGATAATTGGCAATGTTTATGTGACTTGCAGTGCTCTGTAAATTATAGACCAAGAAATGAGGAGAAATTTGGAAAATAATAATGTAGGTGGAAATACATTGGCAAATGAGGCCTATGAAAACTCCAAATTTTCGTATGCTTTTCTTAAAATTTGAAGGTGACGGAAAATTTTAAATGAGATCCACTACAATATATGGGTGAGTAGTTGACAGGGGTTTAAGATAACTTTTGTTTTTGTTTATTACTAGTAATCAAATTAATATTTTTGTGAATTAAAATGAAGAATTTTATAACACCAATGGTATCAATAAATTTGTTTTAGAAATTTTTAAAAAAGATTTTATTTATTTATTTGAAAGAGAGAATGAGTGTGTGTGAGAGAGAGAATATGATCAGAGGGAGGGAGAGAGAGAAGAAAACTCCCCGCTGAGCAGGGAGCCCAATATGGGACCCTGATCCTAGGATCCTAAGATCATGACCAGAGCCGAAGGCAGACGCTTAACCAACTAAGCCACCCAAGCGCCCCAGTTTTAGAAATTTTTATACCCAATATGTATTCTTTACGAAAATATCCCGCCAGTAACTATACTGGAAACATTGATTTTACATTTGCCACTTATAATAGAAAGAAAATAATATTCCATATATATTGTAGTTTTGAAGTTTGCCTTAAATTATTTTTGCAACAAAGTGGGCATTAATAAAAATCTAAATTTCAGAGGTTTGTGAGATATTTTAACCAATGATTAATGTGTTTTTAGAAACCTAAAAGCATTTTCAAACTAATAATTCTAAGTTAAATTTAATTTTATTTTGCTTTTATTCCATTTCTAAAAGTTGCTATGATCAATATTTGTCTTTTTGAAGAAACTATGACATTCCATGATGACTAATGTTCAAGTTGAGTCATACTCATAGTCTGTTATATTAAAATCAAGAGCGACTATAGGAAAGTAGTCATTTTGCAAGCAAACATCCTGTCCAGTAATGGCGGGTGGTGGGGGGAGCATATGTCATAAACTAACAGACTTAAATCTTTAGCTCAGCCTTAACTATCCTACCATGGACAAAGGGCATAAAGATACTCTAATTGTATTTGTCTTAAGCGTTTTCTTTTAGCTTACCTTTATCTTATTAAAGTTTTTATAAATAGTATAAAGATGTGGTTAGATTTGAACATATTTAACTTGATTCCTGCGATGGTTTTAAAAAAAAAACCCTTTACATTGAAATGTCATCAGAATCTCTAGCATAGTTTTATATTATGCAAAATTTTAAATGATCATTCCAGCTAAGTATAATAATAGAAGAATAGATAATGCTACATTGTGTATTGGAACAATATTGCACCATTCTTTGAATGAAAATAGTTGTTACTCTCTTTCTTTAATATATCTGAATAATTATATGAATAATTATTTTGGAAATACAAGAGTTTAAATGGCAAATTTAAGGATTAGAGTTTATCTCCAGTTTCAAGTGGAATATCAATTTTTTGAAAAACATACTTGATTAGGATAATAAGATTCTGTGAAAAGGAATATAAAAAATCTTTTGGGGGCTATTTACCCAGAGATGTATTCTATTTTTAATAGATTTTCATAACTTTAACATTTTCTTTTTATCTTAAGATAGGATCCCTAGAAAAGTTCTATAAATAAGTTACAGTGCCTTCTTAAAGTATACTGAAAAGCGTGGGATTTAAACCTTTAGGGTTGGGGATACCTGGGTGGCTCAGTCAGATAAGTGCCTGCATTCAGATCAGGTCATGATCCCAGGGTCCTGCTGGGATGAGTCCCACATCAGGCTCCTTTCTCAGAGGGGAGTCTGCTTCTCCCTCCCCCTGCTTGTGCGCTCGCTCTCTTCCTTGCTCCCTCCCTCTCTCTCTCTCTCTCACAAATAAAAAAAATTTTTTTAATGTAATATATTAAAAAAAAAACCTTTATGGTGGTTACTTCTTTACTTTTTTTTTTTTTTTTTGCTTTTTATTAGACAAGCACCTGGGACATGATGGATAGTCAAGAATATTTGTTGAATGAATAAAGGTAGTATGGAGCATGGTGTCATAGAAAATTTAGCTCAAATCTTTATACCACCTGCTTCTAGTTCTATGACCTTGGACTTCTTTTCTATGAGTCTCATTTTTCTCAAATGCACAATGGAAGTAATAATGGCATCTCTTTCATATGGCTCTTGAAAAGCATTCAGAGCCTGGCCTTAACATGTGCTTCATGCATGCTATTATAACCAAATAATGTAATTCTGTAATTGTTTTGTTTTTACTGGTGTAGGTTTTTTTTTTTTCATTCAAATTTACAGCTGTTGTGCACATGATGTAACCATTCGAGGACCCCAAGCACATAAGCCCCTACTTAGAGAATTAAATAAAAACCTTCTGGGCTGCCTAGGACTTCTTTGCTTTCAGGGACTCTAAAGTGAATCAGAAAGAGCTCTTTTAATAGCAGCAGTCATAAGATACCCTCAAAGACCTCAATGACAATAGTTATCTTACCCTCATCTTTTGACCCCCAGAAATATCAGAATCCAGGCCAGTATTCATTATGTCATTCTACCTGTAAACACCTCCTTCTTAAGAAGGCCCAGGGGGCCATTCCCTCTCTTTCCACCGGTTCTTACTCTAGTTTTTCTTGAATCATACCCATGGTTAGCTGTTCTTTAGAAAGTCTCTGGGAGCAAAATCAAGATGTCTTCACATTTTCCTCTGGAACATTTCTTGTCTTGTTTCAAGGAGTTGCTGTTTCATCCTCTAGGGTGATCCATAACTTGTGGTCCTTTGGTTCTGCTTGGAACACCTTCTACCAATGCCACATACTTCATAAGGTATTGAGAAGATCAAGCACATTTAAAACAATCAGAAGAAAAGAATCCTTACCTACCATGGAATGGAGGACACACCATTCTAAATGTGGAGGCTTAAACTCTACAACTCCAAAGTACTGAACAATTCAATGAGTTTTGGCAAATTTATGCAGTCATGTAACCACACCACACTGAAGATATAAAGACTGCCATAATCCCAACTAATTTTCCCTCTTCCCTTTTGTCGTCATTATACTTGCCCCACCCATGATCCCAGGCAACCATTGATTTACTTTTTCTCACTATCGTTTTGTCTTTTCTGGAATGTCATAAAATATAATCATGCAGTTTGTAGTATTTTGTTTAGCTTCTCCTACCAAGTAGAATGGTTTTGAGATTCACCTATGTCAATGCATGTATCAATAGTTCATTCCTTCTCATTGAGAATAATATTTAATTGTATGAATATATCACATTTACCCATTTACCAGTTGATGGACATTTAGATTGCCTCCAGTTTTTGGAGATTATGAATAAAGCCTCTATAAAGATTTATATGCTGATTTTGTGTAGACATATGCTTTTATTTCTCTTGAATAACTAGCAAAGTGTGGAATTGCCGGGTTATACGATATGTGTATGTTTAGCTTTATAAGAAGCTGTCAAACTGTCTTCCATCATAGCTATATCCTATTGCATTCCCACCACCATTGTATAGCAGTCTCAGTTGCTTCACATCCTTTTTACATGTGGTGTTATGAGTTATTGTATTTTTAATATAATTTTTAAGGATTTTATTGTTTTAAAGTACTCTCTATACCCAATGTGAGCTCAAACTTACAGCCTCAAGATCAAGAGTCACATGCTCTACTGACTAAGCCAGCCAGGCGCCCCAGTGTTATGAGTTATTTTAGACATTTTAACAGGTGTGTAGTGGTATGTGATTGTGGTTTTAATTTGCATTTACTTAATGACTAATGATGTTGCACATCTTTTCATGTGTCTATTTGCCATCTACATATCTTTATTAGTGAAGTGTGAATTCAAATCATTTGCCCATCTTTTATAGGGGTGTTTTGTTTTCTTCTTATTGAGTTTGAGAGTTCTTTATATATTCTGGATACAGGTCTTTTATTAGATATGTTTGTGCAAATATGTCCGTGAACATTTTGTGGATAGTCTTTTCACAAAGAGTGTCTTTCAGAGAGCAGAAGTTTTAAATTTTAAGTCCAATTTTTCTTTTATGGATTGTACTTATGGTGTTGTGTCTAAGAATTTATTCCTTAACCAAGTTCACAAAGATTTTCATCTATGTTTCCTTCAATAGTTTAACAGTTTTAGATTTTACATTTAGGTCTGTGATCCATTTTGTGTCAACTTTTATATATTGTCTGAGATATTAATTAAGCAGTGGGTTTTTTGCACATAGTCAATTATTTTGCCCTATTTGTTGACAAACTGTCTCCATTGAATTGCCTTTCCACTCTTGTCAAAATTAAGTTGATATATATGTGGGTCTATTTCTGGATCTTCTATGACACATTGATCTATTTGTCTAACTTTTCCCCAATACCAACACAGTCTTGGTTACTGCAGCTTTATAAAAGTAAGTCTTAAAATCAGGTAGTATGAGTCTTCCAAATTTGTTCTTGTTTTTCAAACTCATTTTGGCAATTCCATTTTGTTTGTTTTTTCCACATAAATTTTAGAATCTGCTTTTTGATTTCTACAAAAAAGCCTGCTGGATTTTGATTGGGATCATATTTAATCTATGATCAATTCTAAGAGAAATGGCAATATTGAGTTTTCCAATCCATGAGTGTGACATATCTCTACTTTTATTTGTCTTCTTGGATTTCTCTTATCAACTCTTTTATAGTTAAGCATGAAGATTTTGTACATATTTTATTAGATTTATATCTAAATAGTTAATGCTTCTTCGTGGTATTTTAAGCAATACTTTTAAAAAGTCTATTTTCTAATTGTTCATTGTGAGTAAGTAAAAATGATTTTGCATATTGACCTTTATACTATTACCTTGCTAAAACTCACTAATTAGTTCTAGGAGGTCTTTTATAGATTATATTTGGAATTTTTCAGTGTAGACAATCATATCTTATGTAAATGGAGTTAATTTTTATTTTTTCCTTCCCAATCTGTATGCCTTTAATTTATTTTCATGCCTTATTGCACTTGCTAGGACCTCTAGTATGATGTGGAATAGAAGTGGTGAGAGTGGACATCCTTACCTTGTTTCTTATCTTCAGGGAAAGCATTTGGTCTTTCACCATTAACTATGATGTTAATTGTAGGTTTTCCATAGACATCTTTTCTTAGGTTGAGGAACATGAGGAACATCCCTTATATTTTTGGCATGCTGAGAGGTTTTGAAAAATTATATATAGTTGTTGAATTTTTTTCAAAGCCTTTTTCTATATCTATTGAGATGACCATACAGTTTTTCTTCTCTAGTCTGTTGATATGTTGAATTACATTGATTGATTTTGAAATTCTGAAAAAATTTGCATTTGTGAGGTAAAGCCCCCTTGGTCTTGATGTATTTTCTGCTTTACATATTGCTAGATATAAATTTGCTAATATTTTGTTGAAGATTTTGTGTGTATGTTCATGAGGCACATTGATCTATAGTTTTCTTTTTCTCTAATGTCTTTGTCTCTTTTTGGTATCAGGATAATGCTGACCTTGCTCCTTTTTTATTTTCTGTAAGACTTTGTGTAGAGTTAGTATTATTTTTTTCCATAAGTATTTAGTAGAATTCACTGGGGAAGCCATCTGAGGCTGCAGTTTTCTTTATTTTATGGTCTTGAGCCATGAATTTATTTTTAAAGTAGATGTAATAGTATTCAGATTATCTATTTTTTTTATAATTTTTTATTATATTATGTTAGTCACCATACATCCTGTATGGTACATCCCTGATTTTTGACGTAAAGTTCCATGATTCATTACTTGCGTATAACACCCAGTGCTCCATGCAATATGTGCCCTCCTTAATACCCATCACTGGCCTATCCCATTCCCCTACCCCCCTCTCCTCTGAAGCCTCTTATCTATTTTTTTCTTGAAAAAACTGTCACTTGTCTTTTCATTTTCTTAACATTATCCTTCAAAGAACAGAAGATGTTATACTACTTACATTACTTAATATAATAGACAATAACAAGCAGTTATAAGTTCTTGAGCAGTGTGGAACAGTGAAACAATAATGTTTTAGGAAGATGAGTAGGATTCAAACAGGATCAAAGAAGACTGCAGTTAAAGAGAGCATCTCGCAGATGGGGCAGAGGTTGTAGCAGTGAAAATGAAGAGGAAAGTGAGCACTTGGATGTCACTTTAAAGAAGAAATTAACAGAACTTAGTAATGTCTGGAAGTAGGTAAAGATGGAGAAGGGCACTAAAAAATGAACCCAAGATTCCATCTGAAGAGATGTGAAGAATGTCAATAATGCTGACTGAGGTGACTTGATGGAAAGGGTAGCCATTTTGGAGGTCAAAGTCATGTTTCATCTTGGCATATATTAAGTGTGAAATGAACTGCTATGGAAATTGTTGGTCAAAATAGTATGAGAAGGTATGACTGTAGAAGAGATTCCTTACTTAGTGAGACTAGGGTGCCTTAGAAGGAATGAAGAGTCAGAGTGGTTGCCATAAAAAAACAGGATGCTCACTTAAATTAAAATTTCTGATGAATAATGAATGATTGTTGGGGGTATGATTTTGTCCCAAATATTGCATTGGGCATACTTATATTAAAAATTATCCATTGTTGGGGCGCCTGGGTGGCACAGCGGTTGGGCATCTGCCTTTGGCTCAGGGCGTGATCCCGGCGTTATGGGATCGAGCCCCACATCAGGCTCTTCCGCTATGAGCCTGCTTCTTCCTCTCCCACTCCCCCTGCTTGTGTTCCCTCTCTCGCTGGCTGTCTCTATCTCTGTCGAATAAATAAATAAAATCTTTTTAAAAAATTATACATTGTTGATCTTAAATTCGAATTTTATTGGGCATCCTATATTTTTATTACTAAGTCTGGCAATCTTAGGATCTGAGAACTTTGATTTCATCGTGGACATTGGCCCCATGGGCCTCAAAGTAGAAAGAATATAAAAATAGAGGATCATAGGGTGCCTGGCAGGCCCAGTTGGTAAAGCATCCTACACTTGATCTCAGGGTCATGAGTTTGAGCCCCATGTTAGGTGTAGAGATTACTTAAAAAAAAAAAAGTAAAAGTAAAAAAATAAAAATAAAAATAGAGGATCATAGAACTTTTGGAGGAGTCTAAAGATTCTAAACAGTGTAGGTTGAGGACCAGGCTGTTGGTGATTACAGAGAATTCATATTATCCAAATCATATGCCTATTTTCAAATTTTAGACTGTAAATATAGATGTTAACTGCGCATAAGTTTTACTTTCAGTAATACTAGAAACCATTTATAGCCAAGGGAATGGACACACTAAACACAATGGTAAACTATATTTCAAAAAAATTAAATGTAATTTCTTTTGAAAATAGCAAATCATACTGATAATCTTATCAAGATAATTTGAAAAACAGAGGGAAATGCCATAAAATTGGCCTTAAAGGCTTCACAGGAATTTGTTTTGGGGCTCCTGGGTGGCTCAGTCGGTTAAGTGTCCAACTCTGGATTTCATTTCAGGTCACCATCTCAGGGTCGTGAGATTGAGCCCCACACTGGGCATGGAGCCTGCTTAAGATTCTCTCTCTCTCCCTCTGCCCCTCCCCCCACACGGCACGCACGTGTGTGCTCCCTCTCTCAAAAAAAAAAAAAAGGAATTTGTTTCATGGGATAAATAATATTATAGGCTACAACTACAGCTACAATAACTTTCCCAGGTAAGTGCTATTATTCCCTTTTCCAATGAGGAAACTGAGGCTAAGCCAGATTCAGTCTCTTACTTAAGGTAACATAGTACGGTGGCTTTATGCTGTGTCAGTTGAGCCAAGCTGGAATTCCCCAAACTTCCTGACTTGCATGGTTCCCATTTAAAGTTGGCCGCACGAGAAATCTGTGCAAGATTTGGAATGTAGAAGTGAGGCGGCAGCCATTACCCTCAAAGCACGCTGTTGCCGATCTCCTGGCTCATCTCGCTGGCTTGAGGCAGCCGCTCCCTCAGCTCCTGCCAATCTCCTCCTTCAGCGGCTCTTAGTCCTGGGCCAGATTAGACGCCGGGAGAGACAATATAAAGCCAACGCGCTGTGTTACCACAAGTAGGTGTGCTTGCTTCCCGTCACTTCACATCCAGCTGTCCTCAGTAATAGCTCTGCTGGTCTGCAGTGACTTCCAGCCCACCGCGGAGCCTTTGTAGACCCATTCATGCTCCTAGGATAGCAACTTTCTCTGATCCTCCAACTATCTCCTCCTTTACAGATCTTGACCATCACATTTTCTCCCACAGTTGTGTAAATTCCTATCTCTATAATGAATTTCTTATCCCACATTACACCTACTGGTTCTGCTTCCCTGATTGAACTATTAACTGATAACATATAATAAGCAAATTACTGGGGTATCTTCTCAAGTCTGTCTGTCTGGCTCCTAGGCGCCTATTAGTCTTCTTCTCATTTTGAAAAAAAAAAAAACAATTAAGACTTTTATTTGGATGACACTCATTATCAAGTGTGGCTTGTTATACATGGTATGATTGCTTACTTGTTATCTTGCTGAAATTGGTAGGTCATAGCAATTTCAATCTCTTTCATGTTTCCTAACATTCTATTTTGAGTTACTGTCATATGTGTGTCCTCTCTAGTACTGAATGCTAAAATTCTTTAAGGTCCCAAAAGCCCTATTTATTCTCCAATAGCTTCTGCGATAGTATTTTGCAAACAGTAGATATTCGATAAATGTTACTTTTAATATGTGTAGCTTAGTTCCTCAAAAATATGCAAAACAGTCCCACATCAGAATATACATCTACACTCGGGGACAGTAGGTATCTGTTATAGTATGTAGAAGAGATGGTGCAGTTAAATGGGGATGCATAGAAAGATGAACTATTTTTATTTTATTTTTAAAGACTGTATTTTTAAGTAATCTCTACACCCAGTGTGGGGCTCAAACTCATAACCCTGAGATCAAGAGTCGCATGCTCCACCGACTGAACCAGCCAGGCACCCCTGGAAAGATGAACATTTTTAAATAGGAATTGGACTGTTGTTCAAAGGGTTGGAATATTCTTGTTGCAAGATGAGGCTAAGCTTCAGAATGAAAGGCAGAATCTTGCCTTCCCTTGAACATCGTAGGCTCATGGTAGAGATTTTTGATACACGCTACTGAAAAGATACCGTCTCATTGCATAAGAGTAGTGCATCCACAAGTCTTACTCCTTAGAAACCTACGCTACCTGATTTACTCAGTAAAAGATTTTTGAAAAGGGTAGTAAGTTGCTCTCTGAATCTCAGGGAAGATCAGAAAATGAGGCTTTTGAGCAGTGAAACCAGTCCTCTGGGGGGGGGAAATGTTTCTTAATTTCTGTGCTCTTTATAAGTAATGATTATAGATCTAACACACTTCTAAATTTAATCCGTATTATTAACATTTTTCCATAACTTAAACTCTAGACAGTCAACAAAACAATAAATCAAGCCCTACTTTGTGGTGTTTGCCAATTTCTGTGGTGTAAATATTCCCATCATGGCTTATTTCAAGCTCCTCGTGTGATGTCACTGAACACGGAATTGGGAAGAGATGGATCATACAAATATAATAGATTTAAACAACCGTAAGTCCATGGATAACGTAACATGTAGAAAAATAATTAGGAAGTAATGAGTTTTGAGTGCTTACCTTTGTTTTTTTTTTTAAGATTTTATTTATTTATTTGACAGAGATTAGGAGAGAGCGCGCGCACAAGCAGGGCAAGCGGCAGGCAGAGGGAAAGGGAGAAGCTCCCTGCTGAGCAAGAAGCCCAATGCAGGACTCATTCCCAGGACCCCGAGATCATGACCCGAGCCGAAGGCAGATGCTCAACCGACTGCCTTTACCTTTGTTTTATATATAATTTATTTAGTTATAAGTTTACATAATTTAATATTTAGTATTACATTCAATGATTATGACTGGCTCACAAAATTCTGGCAACTCAGCAGTAGCCTTTTATAAGCTGGTACAACGTGATCTAGCACACCATTGCTTTGGGGCCACCCAACCAGGAAAGAGCACCCCAGAAACCCACAGCACTGCTCCATGGAAGATAGCACTGCACATGGAATAGCTGATAACAAACAAAACAGGTGGGCACAGGACCTGTTACTAACTGGGCCAGGAGGGTTCTGCTAGAACTACTCCCCTGGTTTCAGGAGATGGCTGCAGTTGACATCTGTCACCGTGACACTTGTGTCTTTGTGTTGCTAACTCCCAAGGCTTTGAATTGGTAGATGCATCTGATTGCTAGCTCTCCCTTAGGTGCAAGGAATCTGAAAAAAGAACTACAATATTTCACATTTTCAGCTTCATTGGTGGCAGGCTCTGCCTCATAAAATGAGGGGTTCTAAAAATACAGAAAAAGAGTTCAGATATTGGGTGCAAAAAAAAAAAATAACAAGCTTCCACTCAACTCTACATTTTACCCCTTTGACTGCCTAATAACAGCATACAATCTTCTTCCCATACCCAAAACTTCCCAAAGTGGAAGAAAGCACGGGAGAAAAAGAAGGAGGGAGAGACAGGAGAAGAGTCTTAGAAGAAAGAAATGATTCTAATGTACATGATGAGCAAGCCCCAGGACAATGGAAAATGTGTTCACCTCCTTTGCCAGAATGGTCAACCCAGTCTCATCAGTAACTGCATCCAGTTCCAAGTCAGACTCCCAGGATGATGTTCATTTCTTTTCTGGTTTCATCACCATCCCATCTCAATATTCTGTAATCCATGGACTAAATTGTAAAATTAATCACGAGATTAATTTAAAGTCTATATAAAACAATGGGGAAAAGAGACCTGGAGAGAAAATGGAACTTAGTTAAAATGTATAGACGCATACTTGACTTAGGAAAGAACTAATCCTTGTTCATATCCTGAATCACCAGGCAAGGGTAGATGTTATGATTTTCCTCCTCTACTACATGTTCCATATTCCATTTGCCTTCAGCTGGTTAAGCCTCTTAACCCAAGGGATTCAAATTGACAGTCATGAAAGATTGGAGTCCTTTATGGTCTGGCATATTTGGGTTTTTATAATCTTCACTCCTGTTAAAGTAGTGTTAGGAGGTGATCTGATGTATCCACAAGAATCAGGCCATGCTCTTCCCTGACCCTTTATCTCATGGCAACCTTATTTTGCCTTGGTAGTCAGGAGTATTCACCCCATAAGACAATGTAATACTTTGTTTTTGAACTGTTATCTAGTGGCATGAGAAGCCCAAGTTGGGCCTGTGACACTCTCAATTTATAAGTCAAGGGAATCTATAGTTAACCTCCAATGGAAATACTCTTTCCTTGGGTACTAAGACCTCTATACCAGAGCCCAGTGTCTCTGGGATAGTAAGCAAACATTTTGCAGATGGATCATTAGGGGTAATAGTGAAAGATTCCACTCTTACTTCCTCCTCTTGGTTCCCAAATCCGTCTATTCTAGCTGTGGGAGAATTGGTTATTGGTTAAAAACATTTGCTACATGCCATAAGAGAGCACAACAATCTGTCAAGGACAGGTATTATTATTCTACTGTTCAATAGGGCCAGCTACTTCTGAGTGATGTCTAAAGATAAGTGAATCCCATGGATATCAACTCACTGTCTTACTTCTTTTTCTATAAAGGAGATTAAATTTTTGATAATATGCTTCCTTTTTCAAGACATCTATCAGCTTCACTGACAATACAGGTTAGTTAAACTGTGATGTCAAAAGAATCATTAACCCTGCATCTCTTAGGGTTGTTATGATGCCTCTTATCTCTGTGATCCTTCAGGGGTGGCTATTGCTTCATGGTGATTTGTTGGTACACGGGGGATGAGATAGGAGCTCTGAATGTGGCCCTTCCTGCCATAACAGCTCTTGCTCTTGCAATGACAGGAGTCAGTGTGGAGATTCTTTCATATTTTAAGTTCATCTATTCCTTTATGCTCTTAGCCACAGAGGAACTAAATACAGTACGAGTTTAAGGTACTACTGGGCCTATGTGATACAAACTCAGATCAAAATTTTATTTCTCTTTTTTTATTTATTCGATAAATACTCATAAAGGCGTTGTTCTAGTTGCTTGCAATACAAGGAAAAAAAAAAACAGACAAAAATCCCAGCTCTAATGGAGCTTATGTTTTAAAAGAAACAGGCGATAAACTGACTGACCGACTAATATAATACACTAGAAGGCAACAAATTCTATAGAGCAAAAAGTAAGCCAAGGAAGGGGGTTAGGGAGTTCTAGGTGGAAAGGTGTTTGCATTTTTCATAGGATGGTCAGGGATGGCCTTATCTGAGCTATGTTAGAGGAAACAAGGGAAGCGATCTCACTGTGTTCTATAAACCACAGTTTCATTCAGGAATTAGAGTTAGTTCTGAGCCAGTTTCCAATAATCTTCCAAACATCTTTATGGTATACTCTCACGTTGATCAATGACTTGCAAGTGCTTTTGGGAAAGTCCAGGAGAAAGATACATAGTACGGACATGTGCTGTTGTTACGGGATCTTCCTCCAACGGTCCCTGCCTCTCTTTCAATGCAGACACTCTGGGTCACTGAACTGACTCAGACTCAGGAGTCATAGGAGGGCCCTGAATCCCCATTACCAAAGCTCACAGCAAATCTCTGTTCACCAGATAGAAGTTTTGGTTATTTAGATCAAGTAGGCCTTTAATGGGCTGACTGTCTAATTTGGTTCTAGGGACCCAATACTCAAATAGCTGCTAACAAAGATTCCTGTGGGGCTCATTCTATTTATCACTCCCCTTCTGCTGCCACATACACCTTCCCAGGTGATACTACACTGGGACCTTGGTACTCCCTTTATGAGTTCATTGGAGAATGAAATCAAAAAGCACATTTCAATCAATACATCCCCCAGCTACACAGAAGAGCCAGTGCAATGTGTATTCATTTGTTTTTCAATGTTGGCACTGATCTCACCAGGGATTATCTTCTGGACCCCCTCAAGGGACACAGTTAGGAGTTGGGGAACAGCCTCACATAACCAATCCACTCCACCATTTTTATTTCCCTACTATTTGGATTTCTTCTTTGACATTTTATCAGGGAATTTCAGGTATCTCAACTTTATTTAGCCAGGTTTCAGGCAACCAACTGGGCAATCCATTACAACCATTCCCAGCTGCTGAGGCGGTGCACCCAATAAATTCAGTCTGACCGAAAATTCCATCCCATTGTCTTTGGTGGAACATCCTCAGAATCCATTTCCAAAGTTTAGCAATATTAATTAGCATAATCTTACAACTCTTTTGATATATAGTTGGTATCTCCTTTATTGGATTTTGTTATTATAGCCTATTGAATTTTGTTATAGTATGCACCGTCAGGACATACTAGGATGTATATGATATAATATATGTAATTATATGTGTTCTATAGACTAACACATGTATTCCATATACTACATAGTTACTTATGTATATATGTGTATTAGTTATTTGTGTATATATGTAACTATACAGAGCTATAATATCCATATATGTATATATAGTAGTTGTATATATATATATAGTAGTTATATATGTACATATAGTTATATGTTAGTATATATATAGCAATATTATGTTAATACCATATTAATAATAGTTATTATTAATATAATTATTAATTATATAATTAATGATATTATGTATATCATATTAACTAGATGTTAATATCACTATAATGGTAATAATATAGTGATATATATGTTAATATCACTATATATACATACATAACTACATACAGTTATATACGTATATGTGTGTATATTATACATATATATACATAACTGTAGTTACATATATATCCGCACAAACATATATATAACCTAGAGATAGATAAATAGACAGACAGACACAATGAGGTACGGAGGAGGTAAAGTATGAACGAAGTATTTCTTTTTTTTTTTTTTTAAAGATTTTATTTATTCATTCAACAGAGATAGAGACAGCTAGCGAGAGAGGGAACACAAGCAGGGGGAGTGGGAGAGGAAGAAGCAGGCTCATAGCGGAGGAGCCTGATGTGGGGCTCGATCCCATAACGCCGGGATCACGCCCTGAGCGGAAGGCAGACGCTTAACCGCTGTGCCACCCAGGTGCCCCTGAACGAAGTATTTCTTAACAGGTCAGGTCTTTATAGAATCTTCAGGCAAAGCAAGACTGTCTTATCAGCTTTAGTTGGCAAGTGATACTCAATGGGGGTTGGAGGTTCAGTATATCCTGAGTTATTCTAATCCTCCCACATATCCATAGTCTAATCCTCAGGGTCCTACACTTTTTCATTCAGTCCCTTAACTTGAATCGAGCAATCTATAAGGCTGGTACTTCAACTGATACTGAAATTAGATAACTCACAAGATCTAAGTTGATGTTTGATTTTCAATAATCTCAGCTTTTATTTTGGGGTCTATCAACTCTGATGTACAATAGATAAGAGATTCTCCAAGAACAATTGTAGGAACTTCCTAGTTTTAGTCCTTGATATATGTCAATTGCTTAGAACTTGGAGTTTGGCCTTTTCTTTTCCTTTAAGTTCTTCAATACCATTAGAAGCACCTACTCTACCCTGTAGTCCTCGAATTCTTCATACCTTTCATACTGTTTTTTGGAAATAGGCCTTGGGTCTTTCAATGCTTTATATGAATGAGCACCAGGTGACCACAGTTAACTGCACCATGTAATACCAAAGTCCCATCCTTCAATACTGCTTGAATTTTTCTCCATTCAGCCCCAACCTGGCCAGGTAACTGATTCCATCTTCCTTATTACTCGAGGTATTTTGTCTCCACCCATGGAGCACTACAGAAACACCAACAAATTCAAATATGTCTGTCTCTGTGTTTAAGACCATATTCATATCATGGCTCTTCTGTTATGACATTGCACATGCAGACATGTTGCAAGAAATTAAATCATAGGGATAAGTCATTTTATATAATTTCTATTCTTGCTATTTCTACTTTGATACTTTGGAATTAGGAAGTCTTGGGTTCCAAGCCTAGATCCATAACATACATGTGGTATAATCTTGGGTAAATGACTCTTTAAGCCTCAGTTTCCTTATGTGTAAAAATGGGGCTAATACTGTTTACCTAAGTGGTGGGTGATGGTGTCATGAGAATTAAATAAAATCATCTGTAAAGAACTCAGAAAACTCTGAGCTCCTATTTCTTAAGTGAAAGCTCATGAGGCTTTGGAAATCACCCTGTTTCATCAGGAAGACATTTACAAATGATCATAAAATGCCTCAGCAGGTGTCTAATCTCACCCATTATAAACCTGTCACGATTAAAAAGCAAAACACACCCTGCATCAATTCTATGGAGCGTCTCAGTGTGAAATTCAGAAACTAGTGAGGCTGCTCCTTGAGGGCAGGTTTACTACTGTATCCCTACACACTACCACACCTCCTGGAGAGCAGGGCCAAGATCAGGCACTGAGCAAGTACTCATTGAATAATTACAATGGTTCTTCTAATCGTGTCCCCAAATTCTAGGAAGATTCTTTTCCTTTAGACTGAGAAGCTGGTTCTAAAATTAATATGGAAGGGGCGCCTGGGTGGCACAGCGGTTAAAGCGTCTGCCTTCGGCTCAGGGCGTGATCCCGGCATTACAGGATCGAGCCCCACGTCAGGCTCCTCCACTATGAGCCTGTTTCTTCCTCTCCCACTCCCCCTGCTTGTGTTCCCTCTCTCGCTGGCTGTCTCTATCTCTGTCAAATAAATAAATAAAATCTTTAAAAAAAAATTTTAAAAAAATAAAATTAATATGGAAATGTAAAGTGTGAAGAATACCCAAGGCGATCTTGAAAAACAAGGCTGGGGGACTTTCACTGTCAGATACTAGGACATAGATTATAAAGCTCTAATAATTAGGACAATGTGGTATTCACACATAGATAAACCATTATATAGAACATAATAAAGAATTCAGGAGAAAACTCATACATATACAAGTTACCAGATTTAAGATAAAACTGATACTGCAGGCCGGTAGAGAGAAGATTGGCATGGGTCCATTGGATGTCTCTATGGAAAAAAAAATCTTAACCCTTACCTCACATCTTACACAAAAGTAAGTTTCAGATAGATTCACGTAGACTGTGAAAGATCAAATTATAGAGTTTTTAGAAGAAAGTACAGGAGAAATATTTATGACATACGAGTAGGCAAAGATGCTTTAAGTACAATACAAATAGGGCTTTCCACAAAAGAAAAAAATGATAAATAGGACTATATTAAAATTAAGAAGCCTGTTCATCAAAAGGAGAAAAAGTTCACCCTTAAGAGAATGAAAAGGCAAACTATAGAGTGGGAAAAGATATAACAATATGTATATGGACAAAGGATTTATCCAAATATATAAAAACTTCTACAAATCAAGAAAAGGACAGAATACCAATAGGAAAATGGACAAAATATTTGAACAAACTTTCACAGAAGATGAGGTAAAATGGCCAATAAGCCTATGGAAAGATGTTCAGCTTCTTTACACAACAGGGAAATGCAAATTAAAACCACATTGGTTCTACCAAACATTTAAAGAATTAATAACAATTATTTTCAAACTCTTCTGAAAAATGAAAGAAGACTCATACTACAAGGCCAGTATTCTTCTGATACTAAAGCTAGACAGAGATACCACACAAAAAAAGAAAACTATAGGCCAATATTCCTTATAAATATAAGTTCAAAAATCTTTAACAATATACTAACAAATCAAATCCAACAATGTGTTAAAATAATTATATATAATGACAATGTTGGAAATATCCCAGAAACGCAAGGGTAAGTGAAATAAGAAAATCAATGTGACCTGCCCCATTAATAGGATGAAGGTAAAAACTACATGATCATCTCAGTTGATACAGAAAAGGCATTTGGCAAAATCTAAAACACTTTCATGATAAAAAAAAACCACTCAGAAAACTAGGAATAAAAGGGAATGTCTTCAACATGGTAAAGGGCATCTGTGAAGAACCGCTGCTAACATACTCAATGTTGAAAGAGTGAAAAATTTCCCCTTAAGAGCTAACAGACAAAGGTGTCTGTTTTAACCACTATTATTCAACAATGTGCTGAAAGTTCTATCCAGAGCGAGTGGGCAAGAAAAAGAAATTACAGGCATCCAAATTGGAGAGGAAGAAGTAAAACTGTTTCTATTCACGATGACATGATCCTACATGTGGAAAATCCCCAAGACTCTACCAAAAAGAAAAAAACTTGCTAGAGCTAATAAACAAATTTCAGCAAAGTTTCAAAGTGCAAGATCACACACATATTCTCTCCCCCTCTGTCACACACACACACACACACACAGAGTTGCATTTCTATACACCAGCAATGAACAACCCAATGAGGAAATTAAGAAGACAATTCCATTTTCAAGAGCATCTAAAAGAATAAAGTGCCTGGAATTAATTTAACCAAGTCGGTGAAAGAATCATACACTGAAAACTATAAAACATAGCTTTAAAAAATCAAAGAAGATCTCAATAAATAGAAAGTCACCCTGTGTTCATTGAATGGAAGTCTTAATACTGTTGAGATGGCAACATGATCAAAGTGACCTATGGATTCAGTGAAATCTGTCAACATCCTAATGACAGTTTGTGTAGAAATGGACAAGTCAATTCTTAAATTCATATGGAATGACAAGGGGCCCTTAACAGCCAGAAAATATATTTTTTAAAGATTTTATTTATTTATTTGACAGAGAGAGAGACACCCAGCGAGAGAGGGAACACAAGCAGGGGGAGTGGGAGAGGAAGAAGCAGGCTTCCAGTGGAGGAGCCTGATGCGGGGCTCGATCCCAGGACCCTGGGATCATGCCCTGAGCCAAAGGCAGACGCTTAACGACCGAGCCACCCAGGCACCCCCTAACAGCCAGAAAATACTGAAAAAGAACAAAGTTGAAGGGCTCACACTGCCCAGTTTCAGAACTTAACCAGAAACCTACAGTAACCAAAATAGTGTGATACTGACCTAAGGACAGATACATAGACCAATGTAATAGAATTGAGATTCCAGAAATAAATCCATACATCTATGGTCAATTGGTTTTTAACAAGGAAGCTAAGACCATGCAATGGGAGAAAGGACACTCTCAACAAATGGTGCTGGCATAGCCAGATGCAAAAGAATGAAGTTGACCTCTACTTCACATTATATATAAAAATTAATTCAACACGGATCAATAATCTACATATAAGAGCTAAAATCATACAGCTCTTTGAAGAAAACATTAAGGTAAATCTTCATGGCCTTAGATTTAACAGTGGATTCTCAGATATGACATGAAAAGCCCAAGCAACAACAACAAAAATAGATAAATTGGACTTCATGAAAATTAAAAACATTCATTCTAATGTTCAAGGACATTGTCAAGAAAGTGAAAAGATAACCTATAGAACGTGAGAAACTATTCACAAATAATATATCTGATAAGGGTCTAGTACCCAGTATATATTAAGAACACTCACAACTCAACAGGAAAAAGACAGTTTAATTAATATTAATATGGGCAAATGACTTAGACGTATCTCCAAAGAGATGTAAATGGCCAAGGAGCACATGAAAAGGTGCTCAACATCATTAGTCATTAGGGAAATGTAAATCAAAACTGCAATAAGGTACCACTTCATACCTATTAGGATGGCTGTGGCTATAGTCATAATTCTTTTTAAAATCTGGAAAATAGGGACTCCTGAGTGGTTCAGTCAGTTAAGCATTTGCCTTCGGCTCAGGTCCTGATCCCAGAGTCCTGGGATCGAGTCCTGCATCAGGCTCCTTGTTCAGTGGGGAGCCTGCTTTTCCCTCTGCCTGCCCTCCCCCCATTTGTACTCTCTCTCTCTCTCTCTGACAAATAAATAAATAAATCTTTTAAAAAAATGAAATAAAATCTGGAAAATAATAAGCATTATTTTTCTGCTGAGGATGTGGAGAAATTGGAGCCCTTATACACTGTGGGTAGAAATCTAAAAGGTTTCAACATTGCTGTTGAAACAATCTAGCAATTCCCTGGTAGTTAAACAGAATTATCATGCGACCCAGGAATTCCACACCTAGGATTTACATATATATTCAAAAGAATCAAAAAGAGGGATTCAACCAAATACATGTACACACAAATGTATAGTATTATTCACAATAACCAAAAGGTGGAAACCACCCAAATGTCCGTCAATGGATGCAGACATAAACAAAGTGTAGTATATTCATACGATGGAATACTATTCAGCTATAAAAATCACAAAGTACTGATACAGTGTGAATGAACCTTGAAAACATTATGCTAAGTGAAAGAGGCTGGAAGCAAAAGGTCACATAGTTTATGATTCCATTTATAAGAAATATCCAGAATAAGTGAATCCACAGAGACAGAATGCAGATTGGTGGTTGGCATGGATAGGTGCGGAGGACTCCGGGGAATAGGGAGTGAATGCTTAGTGGGTACACAGTTTCCTTTTGGGGTCATGAAATGTTCTAGAGCTAGACAGACACGGTAGTTGCATACCATTGTGAATGTACTAAATGTTACTCAATTGTTCACTTCTAAAATGTTAATGTTATGGTATGTGAATTTCACCTCAATAAAACAAATAGTAAACAAAAATACACTTTGGGATATCCACCAGAAGAGTAAAACTGAAGGAAAAAAAAAGACATAAATTCTAAAACTGGGGACACCTGGGTGGCTCAGTCGGTTAAGTATCTGCCTTTGGCTCAGGTCATGATCCCAGCGTCCTGGGATCGAGTCCTGCATCGGGCTCCTTGCTGGGCGGGGAGCCTGCTTCTCCCTCTGCCTGCTCTGCCTGCCGCTCTCCTGCTTGTGCTCACTCCCTCTCTCTGACAAATAAATGAAATCTTTAAAAAATACATTGGCAGGATGTGGAGTAAGAGGCATTCTCAGAAACTGCTGGGTGGGTGTGTAAATTGATTACAATTCCTTGAGAAAACTGGCAATGTCTCCTAAAGCTGCATGTGCATACCCTATGACCTAGCAAATCTCTTCAGTATATGCCCCAAAGAAATGCATACATTCATGTTTATTAAAAAGAGGTGTACTTAAATATTCACGGGAATACTATTTGTAATTGCCCAAATCTAGAAACTAGCCAAATGCCTGTCAGCGGTAGTATATATAAATGCATTACTATCTAGCAATGAGAAAAAACAGTCTAAAACTACATGCAACAATGTGAGGGAATCTCATGAACATAATATTGAGTGAAAGAAGCCGACACCAAAGAGCGCATGTTGTGTGATTCCATTTATATAAAATTCAAAAGACAGTTACGGCTAATCTATGTGGGTGGAAGTCCCAATAGTGGTTGCTGTCGATGAGGTAGCGACTGGAAGGAGGGGTGCCTACTGGGGGAGCTGACGATGTTCTGTTTCTTGATCTGTTGCTGTTTTCATTGGTGTGTTCCGTCTGTGAAAGGTCATGAGCTATTCTTTTATGATATGTGTTCTTTCCTGTTTATATTATTATTCCTCAATAACAAATTAAAAAATATTTTTATGGAGGAGTTTTAAATGATCGGGGAAACCTGTCTCTAAGGCCTTGGAAAGAATGCAGATGAATCAAGACTTGCTTATCTCGGAAAGCCTTCGGAATCCAGGGCAATTCCGGTTGTGCAGCAGGAATCCTTGTGCTCTACCTTGTTTTGGAATTGTAAAAGCCGTGAGACTTCTTTTTTTTTTTTTTTTTTTAAAGATTTTATTTATTTATTCGACAGAGATAGAGACAGCCAGCGAGAGAGGGAACACAAGCCTGGGGGAGTGGGAGAAGCAGGCTCAGAGCAGAGGAGCCTGATGTGGGGCTCGATCCCAGTTCGCCGGGATCACGCCCGGAGCCGAAGGCAGACGCTTAACCGCTGTGCCACCCAGGCGCCCCAGCCATGAGACTTCTAACTCAGAATTTTGATGCGTATTTTGAAAGAAAAACACCATTTCATTTGTTTACATTAGGAATAGGGAATTGTAGCTGGAAAGGACCTTTGAGATCGTCTAGTCCAATTCCCTAATTTTATTAGGTAGGGAAAAAAAAGCACAGAGAAGTTATGTAATATAAGCCACATGTTTCCTTCTCTGTGCACATGAGGGATCTGAAGGGATTCCGAATCTCCCCTCCCACTTCTGATTCAAATCACGTAATTTTCGGATTTGAAGCTTTAAATTATTTTTTAAAAGAAAAACTTTGCACACCAAGAAAGTGTCCCCTTTGAGTGGTCTTTCTTAAATTAAAAACAAAGTAGAATGAATCTCTGGCATTTTTGAGATTTAACAGATGATTAAATTAGGAAATTCAATTTCATTGATTTGTTATGATAAATTTCCTTAAGAATTATACGTGACATTGAAATAATAGAATTAAATGCACTACAGGATCTTAACAACCGATGAGAAGCTAATGAGCTAATTCGGTAAAATGCTCCAATTCCATATTTCTTTAAGAGATGCTTTAATAATCATGAAATTTTCTGGAGAAGTTGAAACATTTTCTGCTCACAAAATACCGCCAAACCATTTTCTGCAAATGTCCAAGTTATTTTTACATTTCTATTTAAAGAAATAAATCTGAGATTTTGTCAGACTCTGTCAATTCTCTTGACTTCCAGTCCACTTATATTAAACAAGGCGTGAATTGACAAGCTCTTAACCATAAGCTTGAGACAGACAGTCATTTTGATCTTCTCGGTTGGAATTCCTGTTCTCAACACCTATACTTGATGCACATACAGAGTCCCTTGGCTGTCATCCCTGTGCCCATCTGCTGGCATGGCTTGCCGCCCATCACAAGTTTGGACTCCCGCCCTAGTGTGTCGGTGCCAGGGAATAACAGTTTACACGAGCGGCCTGTACAACAACGTAAATGTATTCTCTGCCCAACGTCTAGACGTGGTGTCCACTACACTTGGGGGCTGAATGCCTCTCCCTTTGTTAGATTACATTTTTCATCACACATTTTTGACAGATGAAATGCAGAACACAATAGTGGAAGTTGAAGAGAAGAGGCTGAGGGAAGTAAGCTTCCTGCTTTTTAAAGTTTTAAAACCCGCTGGTTAATTTTATGGTGGCAGCTCCCATGGCAAGCCATGAGACTCATCACAGAAGTGTCCCCAGAGTGGTAGCCAATAGGAGGAAACATCTCCAGCTCTTTGGTGAGATCAGCTCCAGCAGACAACTGACCCACAAAAGACTACATACTTGTTTCTTTCTTTCTTTCTTTCTTTCTTTCTTTCTTTCTTTCTTTCTTTCTTTTTTTCTTTCTTTCTTTCTTTCTTTCTTCCTCTCTCTCTCTCTCTCTCTTTTTTTCAAAGATTTATTTGTATATTTGTGAGAGTGAGTGAGAGAGAACGTGAGTATGCAGGAGCGGGCACGAGCGTGGGTTGGGGCAGAGGGAGAGGGAAAGACAGTCTTAAGCAGACTCTGTGTTGAGTGTCCAGCCCAATGTGGGGCTCAATCCCACAACTCTGAGATCACAACCGGGGATCATAACCTAAGCCAAACCCAGTTGGCCACCCAATTGACTGTGCCACCCAGGTGTCCCATACTTGTTTCTTTAAATTACCCCAAGGGTCAAAAAGCTAGATTTCCTTTGTTTTCTTTTTTCCCCTTGAAGTTTTTGTTTGGAAGCCTCTTCATATCACACAAGAACAAAAGAGGCTTTTTTTCTGGGTGTTTCTAGGCTTTAGAGAAACTTCTACTTAGTGTGGTTGAGATAGAAAAGATAAAAGTCCATTATATAGTATCTGCTAAATTCTTGTTGGTTCAAGAAAGCTGTTGTTCAAAGCTCAGAAACATGATTATTTTCAAACATAAGTCTTACATATAAATATCTCACTATTTCCTATATTTAATTATTCCTAGCAAATGTTAGGAGTATGCAATGAAATGTTAAACCATGAGGTTTTAAGCCCCTGTGTAAGACAATTTAAGTTAAATCTCTCTGACTCTTCAAATACAGGGAAAAAGAAGCTCGAATCACATATACAGAGGGGAACACAGGATCTTATAAGATCTGATGATTTATTCTTTAGTTCAAAAGAAAGTCATGAAACTTACATCATGAAACCTAGGCATCAATCTTGCAGAACTCCTGAGAAATGAATAGTAAATATGAATACTGAGAGAAATCATGGCCCCATTACAATAGCTTTTGTGCCTTAGAAAAGTACTCACTTGGGGCGCCTGGGTGGCACAGCGGTTAAGCGTCTGCCTTCGGCTCAGGGCGTGATCCCGCCGTTGTGGGATCGAGCCCCACATCAGGCTCCTCTGCTGGGAGCCTGCTTCTTCCTCTCCCACTCCCCCTGCTTGTGTTCCCTCTCTCGCTGGCTGTCTCTATCTCTGTCAAATAAAATAAAATCTTTAAAAAAAAAAAAAAGAAAAAAAAAAAGAAAAGTACTCACTTTGTATGAAAGGTAGCAAGATCTGGGGGGCTTGTTTATTTTCTGCTAAAAGATGCGAATTATCTTTTTAAAAAATATTTATTTATGTATTTTAGAGAGAGAGAGAGCATGAGCGGGAAGAGCATGAGTGGGAAGCGCAGAGGGAGAGTGAGAGGGAGTGAGAACCTCAGACAGACTCCGTGCTGAGCGCAGAGCCCCACGTGGGGCTCAATCCCACAACCCTGAGTTCAGGACCCGAGCTGAAGCCAAGAGTTGGATGCTTAACCAACTGCATCACGAAGGTGCCCCTGTGAATTATTTTCTATGACAAGTCTGTACTGAGAGCAAAAGAATAAATATATATACTTTTTACCTTAAGTGATTAGTAAGCATGTATTAAGCACCTATTATTTGTCTCACGTGTGCTTCATATACAAGGGATACAAAATCCACTCATTAAATTCAGTGTTCACCAATGCAAGATTGTGGTAAGAAAATTAAACAAAAACCCCCCTGAATTCAGTATCTGAAGAATCAGTTTTCTAGTCCTGGATACACCAATGACCAGCTATGAAACCTCAAACAAATCACTTTTTCCCTTTGAATTTCACTTTCCTTATCTGTAAAATGAAAATAATGATGTTTGCCCTAGTTTCTTTTTTTTCTTTTATTATTTTTTTAAATTTAAATTTCAGTAGTTAACATACAGTGCAATATTGGTTTCTGGAGTAGAATTCAGTGATTCATCACTTGTACAACACCCAGTGCTCATCAAAAGTGCCCTCTTTAATCCCTATCCCCCTTCTAGCCCATTCCCCACCCACCTCGCTCTATCAACCCTCAGTTTGTTCTCTATTCTTAAGAGTCTCTTACGGTTTGTTTCCCTCCCTCTTTTTTTTTCCCTGCTCTCCTTTCTTTTTAATGTGGTCATGGTTATAAACAAGAGGCTATGTAAAAGCTCTTTGAAAATCACAAAGCATGGTAAAAATAGGAGGCATTATTGATCCCTAGAAAAATCATCATCATCCACTTCTAGAAAATTCTTTACTTTGTCATTTGAAAAAACAATGTCATGTTAACTTTTCAGTTAAGTGTTGGGTTTAACATTTAAACTTAAATTTAGAAGGCCTTGAATGCTAGATTAGAAGTTTGGATTTTGTTATGGAAGTTGTAGTAGTTACCTTTGGATTTTCAGTTGGAGAGTGACATGCTATAACTTGCTTATTTGATCACATTCATGTTACTTTTTCACACTTAAAAAACCTAGACAGTTTAGCTAATTTGGATTATTCTTATTTCATTGTGAGTTTCATAGGACTGTCATCATCGTCATTGTCATCTAACAGTTATTAATGCTGTAAAAATATTTACTCATTTAATCCTCCCAACAACCCCATATATAATTACTATTATAAGTATTATTCCTATTTTATGAAGATAGTAGGCACAGAGAAGTTAAGTGCTTTTCCCAGGTTACACAGCTGGTAAGTAGAGGTGCTAGGATTTGAACACAGGCAATCTAGCTTCAGTTTGTGTTCTCCAACAAATATCCAACAAGTATTTATCGAAGGCCTACAATATGACAGACACTGTTAGTCATGGTCACAAAGAAGGAAAAGGTACAGTGGCTTCCCTGAAGGGGTCTATCCTTCATGAAAGCACACTTGTTAATTATGCTTTTGCCTTAGTCGTAAATACTCTCTATTTATTTATTCATTCAGCTTATATCTATTGATCACTTATTATGTGCTAGGCATGGTTCTAGACGAATAAACAAAATTCCCTGCTTTCATGGAGCTGGCATTCCAGTGAGGGGAGATAGACAATCAACTAGTAAGTAAAATACACTTATTTTATCAGAAGGTAATAAGTGCTATGGAGAAAAGTAGAGACAAGAGGTAGAGGGTGGGGGATGGGGAGGGGAGATGGAAGTTGCACTTTTAAATGGGCAGGTCAGGTAAAAACTCACTGACAAGATGACTTTGAATCCAGACCTGAAAATATCTATGAAGCTATCTGGAGAAAGTCCATTCTTGGCAGAAGACCACCAGTTGCAAAGATCTTGAGGAGAGAGCGCGCCTGGAGGGAGGAAGCCATTTTGGCGAGGTAAGAGGTGGGGCACTTGAGGCAGCTGTGAAGACTTTGACCTTGACTCTGCCTGAGATGGGAATACATCAGAGAGCAGAGGAGGAGATTTTAAAAGGATCATCTCAGCTGCTAGAGCCAAAGTAGACCTTAGATATGGGGGTTGGAGAAGAAGGTTGAAGTGGGGAAACCAGTTAGGGGACTAATGCAAGAATTTAGGTCAGAGATCATGGCAGCCCGCACTGTGACAGAGGTAGTGAGAGTGGTCAAAGTATGGAGACATTATGAAGGTAGAGCCCCTAGGGTTTCTTCCCAGATTAAATGTGGTCGGTGCAGGGAGAAAGAGAGAAGTCAAGAATGACACCAAGGTTTTTGACCTCAGCAATTTGCAAGGATGGACTTAGTATTTATCAAAAGGGAGAAGACTGTGGGATTAAGTCTGTCTTCAGGGGGAAAATCAGAAATTCTGCTTTGGGATTAAGATCGATGTGGCTCTTGGACATCCCCGTGATGCTCTATGGGGAGGGGGTATGTAGGACTAGGAGTGCAGGGGAGGAGTCTGAGCGGAGATAGAAAATTGGGAGTTGTCAGCATGCAGGTGGTTCTTAAAGGTGAGAGACTGGTTGATATCAGCCCAGGAAAGAGACAGCTGTAAGAACTGAGCCCTGGGGTACAGGAACATTCAAGTTGCAGGGGATCAGGAGGAAGCAACAGGACGAATAGTGGAAAATCACTGGCATCATCTGGAAGAGGCACAAGATCTTATTTTGTTTTGAATTAGATTCACCAGCTTCCCGAGAGCATATTGTCCTTGTTTATCAAAAACTTGACAGCAGTGTCTACAGTGGCGTTGTTTCTTTGTACAAACAAACAGCCTGTTTAGTGCTGTGTTTGAATGCTCCTCAATATTTAGAAAATCCGTTGCAGAACTAATTGTCCTTTAGGGAACTCTTTGTAGCCCACTCGAGAAGGTCAAGTGCTTTCTTTTTTTTAACAATAAACAGTCGTTGCTTGAGAGTAGGCAAACTACATTTCCAGCCCTATTAATTACAGTCTGTGTCTTGTTGAGTAAGTATGCATAAGGTAAGATTGCTCAATGGTCAGTTTTAGTGAGGAACCAACTGATATCTGGGGACACGGAAGGTCTTTAGAGCAGGAGTAATGTGAATCGAGGGAAATGTCTGAATTCTATCCCAAGAGCTGTGTTCCCTTTGCGTTGAAGTTTGCCAGCTAGTGGAGTTCATTACTTGTCACATAAAGGAGATTAAGTATGTCAACACTGCAGCTGAATGGTACAGAGTGTGGAGCCAAAGTATGGGCAACCCTGAAGTCTGAAGTTTAATTTCTAGGGAGCAGGAGAGAAAGACAGCAGAGGAATGAGGAAATGAGGGTTTTAGCATTCAGGGCTGAATTATGAAAGAGGATTGCTGAACAAAAGGGCAAAGCTAGGAATGGAAAAGATTGGTTGTGAGCTCACCAGGTACATAGCTCACTTCTTCAGGTTTCCCGCTCTGCTAGATACATTGCTCTTCTCCTATCTCCCCATCTTGCTAACCTCATAACTCATTCATCATAGTACCCGGCTTGAGCAACTCCTTTATTTCATTGGCCAGAACATTCCTTGCTAAGGAAGGATTCCAAACCAGTTTGGGCAGCAGGACACACATGTATTCTGCATACTAGCCAATTACCATCTTCCTGCTGCCGTGTCTATACAACCCAGGTAAGCCAGACACTCCTATTGGCTCCCAAATCCATTCTCACCCCTTTTCCCCATAGTAACTGGTGATTTTTAGCAGACATCAGACCTTCTGAGGCTCCCTTCCCTTTTCTTCTGAAAACATACTCATTGTGAGATTCACAAAAAAATGGGGCCTCTTTCATGAAACCCACTCTGATTCACGTACCTGAAAGATGACTTTGCCCTTCTGTGAATCCTCATGGGATTTCATCTGCACTGCTCTTGTGACATTTATAAAAATGTCAGAATGTACATTCCCTGACACATCCACTGTCTTGTCAACTCTTTGGACTCACGAATTGGATTTTCTGCTTGCTTCACTTCAAGTATTTTGCGAGGAGGAGGCACTCGATCAATTTATATATTTTTTTTTTTGTAAGAAATTGTGGAAGTGGCTCCTTTCTTACTCTCTTCCCATGGGCTCTGGTCCTTACTCTCCTCGTGTGTTTTTTTCTAAACTTTATTCTTTCTGCTGGAATCAAGACAATATAACTGAACTTGAGCAAATGGAACTTAACGAGCCTCTGCTTTCTTTGTCATTTTTAACATCATCTTTGCCAAGCAAAGGCTCAAAATCATTATTTAACTACTTATATTTTGATTTAAGTCATTAATTGAAAAAAGTTTCCTAAACACATCGTCTCATCAGGACTCTTTCGTGCAGGAACCTGGGGTAGGCCCCGGTTCCTTTCTGCATCAACTCTGAATTCCCCTGACTTGTTTTTCAGTTGATTCCTTCCATCGTTTGGATAACCTCCGCTAGTTATCCAAATCAACTGCCACCACTTCCAAAGCGAACCTACACTCCTATCAGGTTTGGCTCCTTACCGCCCATAAAACAAACCTAGTGAACGCCCGCCTGTGTTATTTTGTTTATTCTCTTCCTCCAGCTGAGACAACTCATTGCTCTAATCTCTTGCTGAAATTCTGTTCATGTCTTTATGGCCTTGCTTCACGCTCACTGCCTCCTTTTAATTTTACTTGAGTCTACCGGCACCTATTAATTACTTTTTCTCAACTTCTTCTGCGTTTAGAATGTACCGTTTTTCTTTTTTAATATAATTCCACCTAAAATGATCCCTACTGTTCAAATCTTGTATCTCCAGTTAAAGTAGAAGCTCTTTAAGTGCGGGAATACGTACATTTATATTAAATTATAGTTAGTTATATAATCACCAAACAACCTAACCCAGGGTTTAGTCCATAACAGATACTCATTAAGTACTTATTGATTGATGGATTGATTGGAGAAATATATTTTATAACTTTGAGTTGAACACACACTAATTTTTTATTCTTTTCTGGAAAATGTATTTGCATAATGTTTCCAGCTGTACATGTAATTTTGTTTTTCATATTGCTTTGAAAAAAATTACTTATAGCACTCCATTTTCAAATGAGTACCGGGGGTATGCTATCTGCACAATGAAAATTAAAAAAAAATACATTGACAATTCTCTCTTGAACATTCAGTTAACATACAAAATTAGCTTGGAGTTAGAAACTGGAGACAATCTGAGAAACTTTTAGTCTTACACTATCTAGAAAAGCCTAGCAATCCACTTTTGTCTGAAATGAAGCCTTTTTCAAAGTCCTGATTTTATTATCAGTATATTATATTGAATGATAATGTACCGTCCGATGTTTGAAAAAATAAAACCAAATGATGAAACTGTGCGAAAGGCCATGTGAATATAAATTATAATGTAGAAATAGCGTGGGGACAGATGGAAGCTACACGTATGGTGAACATACCATAAACTCGTTGAACCACTGTGTTGTATACCTGAAACTAATGTAACATCGTGTGTCGACTGTACTTAAATACAAAAATTAAAAATTGCAATGTAGACAAATGCATTTTCACTGACGTAGGTTTCTGTCAGGACCATGCTGGCAATTACTGACTAGTGAGGGAGAGCAATCCTTCGGACACTGCTATTATGATGCAATGGTACTGATTAATAAGTTTTCCTCAATATAATACTTCTAAAGGCCTAGAAAGTTTAGTATCTTCAGTATGAAAATATTCTCTTATGGGATTTAATTTACATTTCATATGTACTTATAAACACTTTTTCTTTTTTAAGAATTTTTATTCATTTATCTGAGAGAGAGAGAGAGAGACAGGAGAGAGCACGTGAGCGGGGAGGGGGAGAGGAGGAGGAAGAGAGAATCTAAAGCAGACTCCACACTGAGGGCGAGGCCCGACACAGGGTTCGATCCCAGGTCAGCGAGATCACGACCTGAGCGGAAACCTAGAGTCGGGCGCTTAACCGACTGCACCACCCAGACGCCCCTAAACAATTTGAATAGAGCATACAAAGGCGAAAAAATATATTAGTAATCACAGGAAGAGTAACAAGAAACTCGAAATTCACAAGATATAAATTAATCAGACTTCACTGGCGACTAGACAGAGTCAAAGTGTTCAACACAGAATTCTTTTTGTTTTTCAAAATATGATTGTGAAACTTCCATAGCTTTTATACAACATATCTGATTAAGTGACAAAAAGAAGAGAATATTTTCTTTTCCTGATAGAGTAGAACAAAGTCTAAATTTGTATTTTCACTGTAAAAAGAAAATTGTTAGAGTAGTGGCTGATTTCTACTATTAGCCTAGAAAAGTCTTAGTTCAAGTTTGGCCTCTGGAGGTCATTGATCAAGCTGGGAAAGCTATCAACACGGCTTACTGGGTTTTAAGTAGCTGTTCTGGAGTTGCAAATGGTATGTAACATTTCCAATGCGGTTAAGAATTTCACTGTTGGAAAAACAAATTATGCTAACATATGACAAATTTTCAGCAATAGGAAGAAGAAAAGAACTGTTCTTTGATTGTAGCATTCATGGGTCATACTTATCTGTCCGTAAGCATTTGTAGAGACTGGATTAATCAGAGACCTCATTAATTGGAAAAAATTCAGAAGCATGTATAATTTTCACCTTATAATAAGTCAAGGGCAACCATCTTACAGTCCTTTGTAAGACCACACAGCCACATTTATGAATAAGATTCATGCCATTTCAGATCAGGATTTTAAGGGTTTTGGTCATGGTCATTAACAAATTTGCATAACAAATGGTTACTTATTCTGATAATGCATTATTAAGTATTATTTCAAAACAATATAGAGGCAGACTAAGTTTCCAAGCATGAAAATATATAATATTCCAAATTGATTTAAAATTTGGAAATATCACCATTTCATTTTCACCGGTTGGTCTAAACTGTGTATTTCTTTTAAAAAAAGCAAAGTGTGTATTTCTCTTAAAAACTGATTTAAAAGACTCTAAAAATGATTAATTGTATTGTATAAGGCAATGACACACCTTTTCTCAAATTGTTCTTAAGTATGTGTTTCTCAGCTTATCCTCAAGGAGTCTCTGGCATGATACTCACTACAGTGATATCTGAAATTAGTCAGCATGAAGGGAAATACTGAAGACGTGCAGTTGTTTTCAGGATTGATACTCTCCAGTATTTTTAAGTGCTCTTTGCTTATTTGGGGGCTTTTTAAATTTGGAACCAATTACAGCTTGAACCTGTGTTTGAGTATATTTAGGCAAGAATGTGTTATTTGCTAAGAAATTTATTAGCAATTCAATGCAATTGTTAGTTAAAGATATTTTAAATTTCACCTCACCTTTCCAACCTTGTCTTCTAATGAAAGTTGGGGTTTTTTTTGTGAGCTGATTGTCATTTGAGCCTAATAATCTAATTTGTTTGCATTTGAATAAAGAGCAAAAACCAACACCAGCACACGGAAACTTGGAACTCAGGAATGAAACCAGGATACCCATATCTTTGTAGCATATTAAAGCATGTGTAGAGGACAGTCTTCAGGATGGCACCCAGTGACCTCCATCTTGTGGTCAACATGCCCTTGGGTAGCCCCTTGAGTTTGGCAGAGCTTCTAATGACGAGAGTATCACAGAAGTGATGGGTGTCACTTCCAAGTTTAGGTTATGAGAGCCTGTTGCTTTCCTTTTAGGTTACCTGTTTCTTGCTCTCTCTGAAATTCCTCACTCTGAGGAAAGCCCGCTTCCATGTTGTGAGCTCCACTATGGAGAGGCCCATGAAGTGAACTGAGGGAGGCCTTTAGTCAACAGCCAGGGAAAGACTGGGGCCCTCAGTCCAACATCTCGCAAGGAATGGAAGCCTGCTAACACCCACACAAACAAGCTTGGATTGGGGCCTTCAGCCCCAGTAGGACCTTGAAATGGCTGTGGTCCTGGCCAACAGCTTGACCACACCCTCATGAAAGACTCCGAACCAGAACCACCCAGCTAAGCAGCCTGCAGATTTCTAACTCTCAGAAACTGTGAGATAATAAATGTTTGTTGTTTTAGGCTGCCCAGTTTTGGGATAATTTGTTATGTAGCAATGAAAGGTAACACAGGATGTAACTTCTGACACTTTAATAAAACCCATTGGAGGGAGGCTCAGAAAGACCAATTTTAAACTATATTCTACTCCATCACTAGTGCTGTTACAGAATATAGCGAGTAGGAATTCACCAAAACTCAGATATAGCGTCTTATATTCCTTAATGTGAGATTTCACTTTCCAGAAGTCAGGAAAGAGCCTACACTCTGGTGCCAACTTGCCTGGGCCTTAAACTCCACTCTACCGGTTTCTAAGTGTGTAAATTTGGACAAGTCAATTTGGACAAGATTGCCTAAGACCCTAAGACTCATTTCTTTCTTTTCTTTTTTTTTTTTTTTGATTTAATTTTTTTATTATATGTTAGTCACCATACAGTACATCATTAGCTTTTGATGTAATGTTCCATGATTCATTGTTTGCGTATAACACCCAGAGCTCCATGCAATATGAGCCCTATTTAATACTCTTCACCAGGCTAACCCATCCCCCACCCCTTTTTTTTTTTTTTAAGATTTTATTTATTTGACAGAGAGAGACACAGAGAGAGAGGGAACACAAGCAGGGGGAGTGGGAGAGGGAGAAGCAGGTTCCCCTGTGAGCAGGGAGCCTGATGTGGGGCTCAAGCCCAGGCCCCTGGGATCATGACCTGAGCCGAAGGCAGATGCTTAACGACTGAGCCACCCAGGCGCCCCCTAAGACTCATTTCTTAATTTTTTAATATATGTAATGATAGTACTATTGTGAGAACTCAGAGAATTCATTTAAAGGGCCTGGCACCTCATACACACTTAACAAGGTAAATTGCCATTATGATCACCATCAGGTCAGAGTAAAGACAGTGGCAGCTTTTATGAAGAATATTTTTCTTCACAGCCTGAAAAAAGAGCCATTGGCTCTTTGAAGAATGACTAGGTTCCCTATTCTATAGGGAACCGTTGCTAATATTTGTTTCATGTTGTAATTTAATTGCCAGCCCTATCGAGAGTGTATTTCCATTCTTAAAATGAATATTTTGGATTTTATATTTCCTGCTTCAGCTACAATGAAGTTTTCATAAGATTAACATGGGATAGAAATGCAAAGTAGTAGGATTATCAAACAGGATGACAACACTTCTTGTAAGTGCTCATTAAACAACATCAATGTTGATACAGTATGAATTATGTCCATAAGATAATGAGTGATTTTTTTTCAAACACAGTAAAACTCTTCATTGAAATGAATCGTTTCCTTCAGGATGATAACTTTCATTGATTCAGTAAGTGGAATGTCTAGCACCTTCTATGTTCAAGGCAATATTCCAGGTGCTAGGGATGTGTTGCTAAACGTAACAGAGTCTGTGCCTTCAAAAAATTTACAGTTGGAGACTGAAGAGTATGCAGGCAACTTCAGGACAGTGTTAGGAGTACCATGGGGTAAGCACTGGGTGCTATGACAAAATGGGAGTGAAAGAAAGTTCCCCGCTTGAGGTAGAGACTGAGGCAAATCCTGGAAGGTTAGCAAAAGTCGTCAGGCAGGGAGAACGGACAAAGGAGGTGGGTTAGTGTTCCAGGCTGTGCTGGAGCCTAGAGGCGGAAGGGCACGTGGCACAATCATGAGGCAACATGTAGTTCAGTATGGCTGGACCTTGTCAGGCCACGGGATGGGGCGTGACCAGAAGCCGGTGAGGGAAGCAAGGTTCCCATCATGAAAAGTCTTTTATGCCATGCTAAGGATTGTAGCCTTTATTGTAGACGCATTGGTGAGCTGAGGGAGGACTTTCAGGAGGGAGTGCTCCCGCAGGTTACGCACTTACTCAGTAGTGCTTCTTTACTCAAAACTTCAGCTCACGCTTTTGAATACGCTCAATGCTGATAATGCTTTTGACAGCAGATATGATTTGGGAGTGAGATGCGAGGTGGGGGGATGGGAAACAGAAACCATTTAGGAGAATTGTGCTCGGTAAACAAAGTGGATGATGAACCAGGTTAATACTATTTGGGGTCAAAAATCTGCTGATAATAAAGACACGAGGCTGAATCTTTGCTTATTATTACATTTCATGAAACACACATTTATAGACACTTTAGAATTTGCTAATTAGATGGCTACTCATGTTTTTTACTGACTTGGCAGCAAGAGAATCACCCAGATGCTCTGAAGGACTATTTATTATCTGCCAGCTTGGAAAATGGCTGCCGTAAAGCTTCCGGTCTAGAGCGAGACTCTGCAGTCCGCGTGGGGCTCTGGAGCAAACTCTCCCCACTGTCCACACTGCCCTCCACCCCTGGGTTGGATGGCATTTGGGTATGAGTTTCTCACCTTGGTATACCGAATATTGGTGTTTAAAACATTTTAGTATGCATTTATCTTCCCTAAAGTATTGGTGACAAACACTTCCAGTTCAATTATATGATGAGTGTGATTCTTATCACTAAAGGGGGATGATTTAAGGCCAACACTGAGCCTCTATCTTTTATATTCACCCGAGTCTCAAGTTTATGGCAAGCATATGGAGGAAAGTCTGTATTTTTCCAGGGAACAAAGCAGAGGCTTATGTTTAGGACCAATTTAAAATATTTTTCTTAAGTTATTTTATAGCTATGAAATGTTTAACCCCAGTTTTTACTTTTGATACCTAATGTATTGACAAATTTTATAATGTGGGATATAAAGTGTCTTTACTCAATAGTTTTTCTTGTTTAGCAGACATATTCTTATAATCTTACCTATTTTCATAAAGGGTTTCTGCCATGTGGGGAAAAAAAGGTAACAATGAAATAACAAATATAAGTAAGGGAATTAAGAAAAAAAGGGAAGAAAGAGAAAAGGTAGGATCAGAAGTGAGGGTAGCACACAAAATATATGGAATGAAAACTATACTTTCAGGAAGAAAGCCACTCATTTAATAGTCAAGAGGAAAAAGAAAGCACCAGTGGTTAAAATTCCCAGTGTCCAGATGACTTAGAAAAATCACACCATCATTAAAATCACCAGCAGCAGAAGCCAATGTCTTTGGAGAAGCCAGGAACTTGTTGTTCTGAGACTAAAGAAATTTATCTTGTTCTAAGCTTAGTGTATAAGCTGTGAGGAAATCATATATGGTTTAAAGTGCTTTATTGTGAGTTACCTAACTTTGTAATATTCTTTATTGAAACAACTGGAGACAAAAGTCAAAAAGAGGAAAGCCAACACCAAGTGGGGTTAATAATGATTTAAATCATTTTCATAAAGAAGGGGCAATCAAGGAAGTGCCTATTTAATCACTCCAGAACCACCCTACCTCTGCTAAGGGACACCAGCAAAATGGACAGCTAGTATCTCCGTAGGTGGCTTTCCTGAATTCCCTAGCTGCAAGGGAGTCTGGGAAATGTAGTTTTTAGCTTTCCAGTCTCATCTACAGGAAGGCACAGTAGGAGGAAGTTGGGAGAAACTGTGTTAAGGAGTCTACAATAGCTACCTCAGCAATTCAGTCCTTTGGATATTCATTGGTCTAAGAATAGGTATGGAATCCAGTTCTGGCTGATGAAATGTGAGGAGTAGTCTTCTGGCAAGGGCTTCCCTTCCTAAATAAAAAGACAAAACTTCTGAAGGAAATCATTCTCCACCCACATCCTTCTTCCTGTCTGGAACACAGATGCAATGCCTGGCAATGTAGTAGCCATCTGGAGACCATGAGGCAACAAGCATGAGCATGAAAGCCAATACATTAAAGATGATAGAAAAGAAAGATGGAGTCTGGGTCCCCGATGGCATTGTTGAGCTCTTGTACCAGACCTGGCTTGCCTACCCTTGGACTATTTTTATGAGAGACAAATAAACCTCTGTGTCAAAGCTACCCTAGTTGATTCTTCTGTAGTTAGCTGCTGAATGCATTCTAGTACAGATTTTATTACAGTAGTCCGGGCTGGGCAGGACGGGTAGCTGTGGTGATGGTGAGAAGCGGTCACATTCAGGGTATATTTTGGAAGTAGAACCACCAAGACTGGGTGAAGGGTTGTCTGGAAAGAGGGGGTAAGGGATGGAAAGAATGAAGGATGGTTTCTAGGTTGTTGGCTAACTATGGTTGATGGAAATGTGTGATCTTTTTTTATTCAGAATGTGGGAAAATTCCTTCTCCCACCACTACAGAAATAGCTAAGGAAGATAAAAACATCTTCATCTTGCTCCCTTAACACCTGTTTTCCATTGAGCCTAAGGAAAAATTGGGTTAAACTTGTGTTAAATAATTCAGGAAAAGATTGGAAATACCTAACATTTATTATGAATACTGTAACTGGAACATACAAGAGCCTCTCCAAAAGCCTTCTTATCATCAAAGCCTTCTTTTCCATCGAAGTCCAGGTGTACAAACGTAAACCCTTACTTCAACCCTTATGTTCTGTATTTTATTGCTTGCAGGAATAGACTATTATAATACTAATACTTCTGAAGAATATATTAATTTCTTGAGTCAGTAGAATAATGCTCCGCAGCTGGGTCAAATAAACATTCCAAACCAGAGCTTTTTTTTTTTTAAAGAATGTATTCTTTAAAAATATCTACTGTCATTATATACATATATTTTAACATTAAGTAAAAAAGAAAGATTACTTGTATGTTTTATACCTATTACTTGCATTGCTAAGGCTTTTCTTTTGTCAATGAGGTATACTAGGAATGTCAAATACGTTGTCTACTACAAGCACAGTTGCTCCTACGAAAGATGGATCATTCCCACTGGCCCCCACCCCCAATGCTCTGAACCTCCTGAAATGGCCGACTTTACGCACATATACTACAGGACCCCCTTCATCCCCTGTCCCAGCCCCTGCTGCAAGAACAGTAAATTCATAGTCCGGCCAGAGACTCATGGCCTGACTAGGCTTGTAAGGGTGAAGAAGCCATTCAGATTCTCTCTCTCAATCTCTCTCTCTCTCTTTTTCTTCACTCCCTTCCTCTTTCTGTCTCTGTCAGGAATTTGAAATGAAAAATTTCAAGTGAATGAAGCAGTCTGTTGTGGATGGTGAGACTTTAAAATTATGGGACAGAGAAATACCCCTAGAACAGCCAGGTAGGTCCTGAGAGAAAAATCAATTGTCAACTTACTGACTTGAGCACAAAGAGCCAGACCATAGTCCCTGATGGCAGAACATTCCTTCGGCCACCCTCTTTCCCCTGCCCACCATTTGGAGGCAGGAGAAGGAACCCCGGGTGCTGTAATGGTGAGACAGGCCTCAAGAGTTAACACCAGAGACACCCAGGAAGGGAGCAAATCCACCTAGATGACACCAGAGCAGACCTGCTTTCCACACAGCCTCTCTCTCACCTGACCCATACCTCGATTAGTTGAGGGAACTTCAGATAATCTCCTTTTTTTGAAATGGAAATAGCCCAACTGAAACCCAAACAGCAATGGAAGTCTAATATCTTTTATACTGTAAATTGTTATTAAAAATGATTATTTGCTTTTGTAAGCAAATAGTTACACTTTTGTGTTCTCCCCAAACCTGTGCTACAGGAGAGGAAACATTTTGGGAGCGTGGAATACTTTCATATGAATAATCCTGGACACTTTTCTTCCAAGATCAGCCCAAAACCCCACACAAAGTACTTCGTTCAAAAATTATATTCAAGGGGCGCCTGGTGTCTCAGTCAGTTAAGCATCTGCCTTCGGCTCAGGTCATGATCCCAGGGTCCCAGGGTAGAGCCCCGCATCGGGCTCCTTGTTCGGCAGGGAACCTGCTTCTCCCTCTCCCTCTGCCCTTCCCCCCTGCTTGTGCGCCCCCGTGCATGCGCGCGCGCTCTCTCTCTCTGCCAGATAAAGAAACAAAATCTTTCAAAAAAATTTTTTTCAAAGTGGAGCATTCTGTGAAACTGAGGAACAATTTCCAGAGAAACTATTTATGCAGCCTTACTTCATAAACCTGGGCAAGGTGCTGGTGTAATGGGAGGGTGCAGACTGGGGACTTGCCTAATAGCATTCAAGACAGCGTAAGATTGGGCATTCCATGGAGGACAACTTTGTAACCCTTTCCCCAAAGATAGGTGTTGTTCTTCTCTGGAAGGTGGACAGTGTCCTTGGGTCCCTACCCATTCCTCTTTTCCTCTCCACTTGCCGTCTTCCCAAATGTCCGTTTCAACAGCACATAGGCAATCATCTACAGTGTGAAACTATTTGAACACAGCAGGAGGAAGCTCGAAGGAATATGATAAAGTGGAATTCCAAGAAATCCAAGCTCAAGTCACACAAATCGTGATATACATACTTAATGTAAGGTGGTGAGTGTTTCAACTTACACAGAACATGGTTCCGCCAGGAATCTGCCACCTGGGTCCTAGGGAGAGTGGCCAAATATGCAGAAGGAGTCTGCTTCTTTCCCACACACTCCTCTGCCTGCCAGGTTCCCAGTATTCTCCACTCCAGCATAACTACAGTGATCCACAGACAGGTGGGCTTAATATTTGCATTTTAAAAGAAGAGGTCAGAGGTCTCCCTGCTCCCCACCAGTGAATCTAAAACAGGTGATAAGGGAGGTCCATATGCTCTGCTTAGTCTCCTGGAAGACAGAAAAGCAGTCTTTTCAGATCCTGCCACCTCTGATACTCCTTTTCTAATTCCTCCAGCTGCCTTTTTACCACATTTAACCAATTCAAATACCTCCACAAATTGTATGTGTGCAGAGCTGCTAACACAAATAAAGAAAAAAATCTTCTTATGCTGCTTTTGTTTGCTAAGCAGAAGAGACCTGAGCCATTCTGGATATACACCCCAGCCATCACAAGCCCCATCCTCTGGAAGGAGAATGGGAGAAGTGTGTGAGATACAGTGATCATGGGAAGTTTCTCTGGGGAGGTGTTACTTAAATGAGAAGTTGAGGGTGAGAAGAATCTAGCCATGCTGGAACTAGCATTCTAGAAAACGAAACAGCATATGCAAAGGCCCTGAGTCAAGAAAGAGTTTGGCGTACTTAAGGAATTAAAACAAGACCAAGTGAGCTGGAACATACTAAGTGAATGGGAAATGACAGGACTTGAGCTTGGGAAAGTAGGTAGAGGCCAGATTGTGTTGGGATTTGCGGCAATATGTTTATATTTTAGTCTAAGTAAAAAGGAAGCCATTGAGGAGTTCAGGTACAGGGTCATAATTTGTTTTTATGTTTCAAACCCATTACTGCTAGTTATATAATAATGTTCAAAAATGGGCAAAATGAATCAATGGCAAAAGAGGTCAGGTCACCTGGGGAAGGTAAAGAGTGGAAGGGATTATGAAGGGGTCTCTGGGGATACAGATAACTCCATTTCTTGATCTGAGCATAGGTTATACAGGTGTGTTCCAGCTGTGAAAAATCATTAAGCCATACACCTATGACAGGTGTGATTTTCTGTAACATTTCTGTGAAAATTTTACCAAAAAATAAAAAATTAAAAAAAATTACAATGGCTGGATGGAGAACAGATTAAGGGGCAAAGCAGAGGGGAGACCCCATTAGGAAATTATTGTAGTAGTCCCGAGAAAAGTCAATGATGGCGTGAACTGATATGACAGCTATCAAGATGGATATCAAGACAGTACACACCGTGCAGTGAAAATGATAGAACTTGGTGATAAACTGGATGTCAGCATTTGAAGAAAACAATGACACGGGCAACTAGGTAGAGGGTGAAGCCATTCACTGAGAATGCAAGGAGAGGATCTATAGGCAGAAGGTCAAAGGCTCGGCTTTGGGTATATCACATGATTTTAGACACCCACGGAACATCGAAATGATGATAACAGGTAGATTGCTGGATAGATAAATTGGCACTCAGAGAAGAGTTCTTTGACAAAGGTATGTTGTCATTGTAGAAATATTGTAATAGAAATTGCAAAAATGGGGGCACCTGGGTGGCACAGCGGTTAAGCGTCTGCCTTCGGCTCAGGGCGTGATCCCAGCGTTCTGGGATCGAGCCCCACATCAGGCTCCTCTGCTGGGAGCCTGCTTCTTCCTCTCCCACTCCCCCTGCTTGTGTTCCCTCTCTCGCTGGCTGTCTCTCTCTCTGTAGAATAAATAAATAAAATCTTTAAAAAAAAAAAAAAAGAATGGTCAGTAAGAACGGTCTTACCACGGCCAACGGTAAGAATCTCAGCCACTTTATCAACTACCCTAAGCCTTCTTTGCTCAGTAACCTGTTGTAATAATGGTACCCCTGTCTCAGAGTCCTTCTGTGTAAAGTACTTCACACACTTTGTGCAATGCTTGGCTAAATGTGAGCTGTTATATTAACTGAGAACAAATGTTTACTTTTCTGTAGAATTGGTTTAACAATACTTTCCTCATAAACTTATGATGAGGAATAAATGACATAACATCATAGGTTAGAAAAGTAGATTTAAAAGAAACCACGGATAGGTCTTCACCAACCTCCATTTGAGTTCATTATAGCTGGGCACGTCTGGGAGTAAGAAATCAAACCAAGTCTTCAAGGAAATGGAATAGTCATTACACCCATTATTTATTTATTTTTTAATGTCAGAATCCTAAGGAGAAGTAGTTGAGTATCAGTAAAAACTGAGGGAACTATGTTGCAGAAAACATGATAAATTAAATCACCAACATTTATTTCACCTTCGACGCAGGACATAATCTGGCTTTGGCTCCCCGTAGTCGCACTGCTTCGCAGATGAGCTGGGATTTAGCAAAAGTTGTCACAGGGCCAAACGAAAGCAGTGGCCCAGGATTCAGGGATCTGATACTAGTAAAATCAGAGTCATGATATGCTCCTATTTTTAAGCACGTGGTCGAAGACGAAGCCAGGGAGGCTGAGGCCTTGCTCAAGGCTTTAGTAGTCTTCAGGTTCCTTATCTGGAGGTCTAGTTCTAAGAAGACAAGTATCTGGCCTTTGCAGGTATTGGGGATAGTTCCTCTACTCCCTTTAATTGAAGATGAGACTAACGGGCAGGTTCTCAGATAAAACTGGCAGGAGGTCATTTTTGACCACCAAAAAAATATTACTCATTGATCTAGTTCATATAGGAAATTGAGGGAAACCCTAGCAGAACTGCGTGCTCTTGCAAAGGCGAGAGTTTTCCTGGTCTGTTCTGAAGAAGCATGCAGCTACTTATTCCTAGACATCTGACAGCAGGCACAGCTGAGAGGGAAACCGGGTAAGCAGATGACCAACAGGTCCCTATTCTTACTGAAGGGCAGGTGGTCGGGTGGTCATGCTACACGGAAATACAGAGCCACCGTGTTAGATTTCCCTGGGATGTGTAGGCTAGGATCAGAGCCACACACAGATAGGGATCTTTTCAAAAACAGGTAAACACTGAGAAAGTATGCTTAAAATGCAGGTGAGTCAAGTCAAAGTTAGGAATACAGGAGAAAAAAATTCAGCTAGCAACCACAAAATGAGAAACCAGAATCAAGTCAGGTAGGGGAGGAGACTCTCACAGGCTATTGAAATTGGACTCAGGAAGCAGGTTAACAGCTGGAATCCTTAGATGCCTGAACCTGTCATATTTGAAGGTGTATCGCCCTTCATCAGAGACAAGAGCACAAGCTAAACCATTCCTTTGCAAATCAGCATGACTCAGCTTCCAAAATCAGCAGTGTATCTCCAAATCTCTTGAATTACTGTTAAGAAACATGACACCATTGAGAAATTATTTTCAGTTGCTTAAATTTATAAAAGAGTTAATTTGCTGAAATATATCTTTGATCATTGATGAGTTATTGAACTGCAAACCAGAATAATCAGTTATGGATAAGTAAATTGACTAGAAATTGTATCTCAGTATTTTTTGGTTTGGGTGAATTCAATGAGCTCTGTTCAATATTTAAGAACAAGGAATATACATAAACTTCACATTTAGGCCATTAGCATTTTGACAAACAATTCCTTTTTTACTTTAAATTATGAAGTTAAATTAGCACTGGTGATCTATTAACCTTCATTTGTTTCCTGAAAACTGCTAAATACTGCTTTTATGATAGAAAATACGTCAGAAACAGTTTGTTAAAAAAATCAGAGTTTGGTTTATGTTCGAAATAACTGAACCATTACATGATAGTTTGGTCATCTTAGTTAATTTTGAACTAACAATTGTTATAATTTCCACATAGTGTGCAAATCATCATTAATATAACCAGCAGGAAATAACCCTAAAATCTACTATGAAAGTGATTTAAGAGACTGTCTTTAGTCATGATATTTATTAATACAGCTCACAGGAAAGCTGAAATTTAGCAATCATCTGGTTACTTTGATTTATGTAGACAGAGAAATTATCTGGTTGTCAAATACATAACACAACTAATATTTCACTTTCTATTTTATAGACACGACTTTAATGATCTGAGCATTTTACATTCAAGTCAAGTTTGCACCTGAAATCTCTAATTCATTCCTTTTCCATTACACCTTGCACTGATAACTTAATTGCTCAGATATAAGGAATAATATAAAATGAAGTAGCTTATAGATCACTTAATGCTGATGTTAAATGGAATGTTGCCTAGTCAGTTACTTTTGACCAGGCCAAATTGGGCACAAGAAAGTGTGTCTCTATTCCTCAACAATTCCCACCCTCAGCCTGTTCTCGGTCCCTTCCCACCTCCCTAAGTTCCCTTCTCTTTCGTGTCCGTTACTCAGTGTCCTGCAACTTTCTCTTCCTTCCACCAACACTTGCTCTGACACTCATGCAAAGGTATAAATAATTGGTAACAGCTGAGAATATGAGTTTCCTCAGCAGTACTTGGATTTTACGTAGGTTCTAACTTTTAAACTATAAAAATGTTGAAGGCATCAGTAAATGGGTAACAGAAGCATTTGGGCAAGATAAATCCTTGCAGTGGCCCTTGAACTTGTACCAAGTAGCAATTTGCCAAGTCTACCTGGGAGGAAGGCAGGCAAGAATTCTGTACCAATCCCCCTTCCCGTAAGACTCTACTTTGTTTTACATTACCAGAAAATATTTATTTTAATTATCTATATATTTGTTTCTATTTTTCCTGTATCGTTGTAAGGAAGGGCATGATAAAAGGAACAACATAACTAATGTATTTTTTTGCTCAATATTCTAAATTAAGAATTGAAATCACAATCTCCAGATGCCAGTTTAAATGATAAATTTTATCTTACATTGTTCATAAGGATAATATATTACTTTTGGAGTTTTTTCCACCAAGTTATTTAGTTGAAAAAATAATTAGGTAATCACTAGTTCCTCCATGGAAAATAAATTATGTAAGTAGGCAAAATATAATTAGAAAAACAATTGGATAGCTCCACTCTAGGTTGTCTTCAGTACAATGTACAGTATGCAAATTTTCATTCATTTGTTAATTTTAGAGGACAGCATTTCAGTGCAATAATTGGAAACAGCTCATAGCCTGTTCTGTGAAGAAACAAAACATTGTTTGTGTTGGTGTCAAGTAAGTTAATTATGCTTTATAATCATCAAATGGAGCATATAATTGATTTATGAAATTCTGTTATCATTGTGCTTAGACCCTTGTTAGTAACCAAGAATTCTAGTAGTTTCTTATTATTCCTAATGTACAAAAATCAGCTGGCTATTCTATAGGTTTAAAAACAATACAATTCAGAACACTTGTACCATAACAAATAATTTAAAACAATATATTAAAATGTACAAAAACCACTGAAAAGACTTATAAAATACTGCATTTATTGTAGTAATAGTTTTGTATTTAGTAAACAACTGTGCAATTTTTCTGTATTACTTTGTAGAATTTGAGCGCACTTAAGATCAATGGCTTATATACAATTTTTATTTGTGACATAAAAACAATAAAATTTTAGCCAATCAATATTCTTTCGCTCTCTTATGTTTCAGTCTTTACAGTTATCTGAGAAATTGTCTGAAGCATTGAATGTATGTCAAATATTAAGCTGAAAACAAACAAAAAAGTTTTCAAGCAAACATGTAGATAAAAAAGGTATAAAATTACCTCCATAACTCCCCTTTATACCTCCAACCACTACCAGTACTACACACACTTTTTTTTAGCATTTGTGGTATCATACACAGCCCTCCTAAAGCAAGAGATAATATTAAAATAAAAAGAACACTACTCCTAAATTCCCAGTCAATATAGAATTATAACCCTTCAACTTCCTGCCTTTCGATATTTATTTTTGACATATTAATTCCTCAGGTCATCTTGGACCTCAATAAATTCTATATATTTGATAAATGAATGCAAGTTTTCATCTTAAGTTTAGGTTTAAAATGGTTAAAATCTTTGAGCTATATTGATTTTTCATTAAACAAGAAACCATATCAAACATTAAAAAGGGAAATAATTTAAAATTTTTTATTTCATTTCATTATCTACATGTTTGATCATGCTTGGTATCCAGTGGGCATACTCAAAAAGTATTTCATAAAGCAATGGATTGAAAAGGGATAGGTAGAGAATGTAAATTGTATTACTTTTTAGTATTTTAGTACAAAAACAGGGTTGTGACAAACTGGGAATTTACTTTATGTTTTTAATTAAATTTTCTTAAAATGCCAATAGAATTATAACAAAATAAAGTTCTTTTCTTTGCTGCTTCCTGTCATTGTATATGCCTCATTTCAGGCATTTTATTTATTTATTTATTTATTTATTTATTTATTTATTTATTTAAAACAACTTTTTTCCCAGGCCCACCCTCTGCAAACCATATTTTAGGCATTTAAATTTGGGCCCTAACAAAATAAGATACCTGAATGTATTCCATATGCCAATTCCATATGACAATAGCTGGCACTAAAAAAAAATGTACCCCAAAATGTTAAAATTACACATATTTAAAATTAGAGGTAGTCATAATACAAATAAGGGCCATTTAAAAGACACGTGGTATAACATAATTCAATGGGTTGAAGCAATTAGGACTTACGATGTAACAAAGCAGGCAATTCTAAATATAAAGAAATGCCTTAACAGTATTCAATAAATTACTAATATTAAGATTTTGACAAAGAGATCAATAAGTAATATGAACAATAATGGTATAGTTTTGTAAAGACTGTATGTGTTACAAGTTGACTATCACATATTGAACATTTCTGAATTAGTTTTTTGCATTTTTAATGAGCCATTTGCCAAAAATTTGCTCTGCAGGTAGTTTGTATTACCTTATCTTTCTAAAATGGATTTTGAATAAAATATAAGAGCTCTACTTAAAATTCTACCTCTTCTTTTAAGTCTCAGACAGTGACTGTATGACATCTTTTACATGCTAAATCTGTCAAACAGAGATGATCTGATGTTTCTTCTAAAATTGCATATTACCTAGCACACGAATTGCTGGAAGTGGGATACATTAAATGGTGATCTTTGTCCTACATTGCAATTAATCAGTACAGAGATTTATGAAAAGAAACCTTAGTTTCTCTTAAGTTTAATAAATGCTTTGCAGTGAATTTTTTTTTAAAGTAGGCCTTAATACCTAATCAGTTGAATTCAATGGTTAGATGTAACAGTGGATAGAGGACCTACCAAATTACCACTTCCAACTTTTATTTCTGAAGGAAGTGATCCCTGAGAGATGAGAAAGTAACTTATTTTAAACTGTATTTGCCCTTGTATTTTGGCTGCTGTAAATATCCTTCTCTAAACGGCTTTAGAGTTTGTACTTAAAAAAAAAAGTTCATGACTACATTAAAAGAAAGCTGGTGATTAAAAGTAAGATTTCTCTTGAAAGAGGGAAACACGAAAGACTGTTGAGTATATCCAAGAAACATAAGCCTGAGTCTTACACCCCATGCTCAGTTTAAAATTTCATATATCATGAAATGATAAATGTCTATTCCAGACTAGGAATACTTTAATTTTTAAAATGTCCCATAGCCCTTTCTATCTGTCTCAGAAACAGAAGTTGAAATGTTATCTGTGAGCTAGGCCTGTAACTTGTCAATATTTTTACTTCTTATTTTGTAGAATATTCTAAAACCATTACATAACTATCTGAATTTGAAGTTTTGATGTTAGCATTTCACACACACACACACACACACACACACACGAAAAGATCACCTTAACTAAGGATGTCAAGACTGATGTTTGAGCTTAGTCATCCAGCTCTCGCTTATGGAAAACAGTTTAATACTGAAGTAACTTGAAACTTGCATTTTAATGCAACTTTTCTAATAGAAGAATAAAAGAAATCTGTGTTGTTTGTTTGCTGTTTGGGAAAGATGTTTTCTTTATGTAAACCTGCCATCTGAAAAACTAGACATATAAATAATCAGCTGTCGATAATGACTTAAATGTTATTTCAAAATTTAAAGGCCGGTTAATATAGCCATGGTAATGAACCCGGTTATAAAGTCCAAGGCAGACCCGCAAGGGGGCATGCGCCGTCGGTGGCTCTCGGAGTGACGGGGTTCGAGGGCGGGGAGGCGGGCAGCAGGGGACCTTCAAAGGCGTCAAGTTTGGGCGGCTGCGGGGTCTGAGCTTATCGGAGTACTCCGGGGACCAGTGACAGGCACAGTACTCTGCCTTTAGAGTTGGCCAGGAAAGGAGGACGCAGTGATCCGGTGGAAGACAAGAGTGAAGACGGTTCCTTTTAGGTGTAAAACCGGCGAAGCGCTGACCGACAGGCCCAAGGAAGGACATTGTGGGGCTCGGTTACCATTGCGGTGATCCCGAGTCTCCGCCTGGACTTGCTGCACTCTACCAAACTGAACGGTCTGTCGCTTCCAGCCTCAAGCCACCACACCTCTTCACGACGACGAAGTGAAGGCCCTGGTAAGTGGGAGGCGGCGGTCCCGGCCCGAGGCGCGGGGCGGTGCGGAACCCCACGGCGCGGGGGTCTCGCGTGGATGCCTGCCTCCCCCAAGGCCGCCCTGCACGGGTCAGCGCGGGGAGCCGGGCCCAGACCGGCCGAAGCCTCGGGACCCCCTCCCCTAGCCGGCGTCCTCCTAACCCGCGGGCCCTCAGAGCTCAGGAGTGGCGGGGGCGGAGGCCCGGGAGGCTGGGGTGCGGACGCCGCGAACCTAGGGGCTTCTCTGGCGCCAGCTAGGACGTGACTTTGAGCGAAGGGCAATGTCAAGGGCAAGAGGAGCGAAAAGAGGAAGGGTGCGAAGAAAACGTGCTTTGGATGCGTTTGCCACTCGTACCACGGACCGAGATGTAATTCGACGGAAACCAGCAGTTGGGTGTCGGGAGTGAGAAGATAAGACTTTGTTTCTGGAACCGCCTTCAATTGCTCTAGAACTTAACCCCGAAGGAGCTTCGAGGCACTGACCACATCTAAAATCCCTGGGAATCGCACCACGAAGCCCGTGCCCCGGGGCCGCCTCCTGGACGGGCGCTCCGAGCCTGGCGCTGGCCGGTCGTTGCCTCGGGACCCGCCCGGGGCTCCGATCGGGCCCCGACCTTGGATGTTCTTCCGGCAGCCGGGAGAGGCCTGGCGGCCTGGGCCAGGCGCCGCGTTGGGCAGCCGGGGCTCCCAGTGGCTGAGGACCCGGCCCCCGCGGGAGCGCGCGAACGCAGGCCGCACCACCCCCGCCGCCCCGCGCAGGTGGAGGTGGCCCCGCCGGCCGAGTGCGGGCCCTGGCCCCCCGGCTCCCTCGAAGAAGGCGCTGTTTTCGGGCGCCCCTCCTCGTCCCCCCCCCC
>NW_024425675.1:13146810-13148382 GCF_017311325.1 Ursus maritimus
GTCAAGACTGATGTTTGAGCTTAGTCATCCAGCTCTCGCTTATGGAAAACAGTTTAATACTGAAGTAACTTGAAACTTGCATTTTAATGCAACTTTTCTAATAGAAGAATAAAAGAAATCTGTGTTGTTTGTTTGCTGTTTGGGAAAGATGTTTTCTTTATGTAAACCTGCCATCTGAAAAACTAGACATATAAATAATCAGCTGTCGATAATGACTTAAATGTTATTTCAAAATTTAAAGGCCGGTTAATATAGCCATGGTAATGAACCCGGTTATAAAGTCCAAGGCAGACCCGCAAGGGGGCATGCGCCGTCGGTGGCTCTCGGAGTGACGGGGTTCGAGGGCGGGGAGGCGGGCAGCAGGGGACCTTCAAAGGCGTCAAGTTTGGGCGGCTGCGGGGTCTGAGCTTATCGGAGTACTCCGGGGACCAGTGACAGGCACAGTACTCTGCCTTTAGAGTTGGCCAGGAAAGGAGGACGCAGTGATCCGGTGGAAGACAAGAGTGAAGACGGTTCCTTTTAGGTGTAAAACCGGCGAAGCGCTGACCGACAGGCCCAAGGAAGGACATTGTGGGGCTCGGTTACCATTGCGGTGATCCCGAGTCTCCGCCTGGACTTGCTGCACTCTACCAAACTGAACGGTCTGTCGCTTCCAGCCTCAAGCCACCACACCTCTTCACGACGACGAAGTGAAGGCCCTGGTAAGTGGGAGGCGGCGGTCCCGGCCCGAGGCGCGGGGCGGTGCGGAACCCCACGGCGCGGGGGTCTCGCGTGGATGCCTGCCTCCCCCAAGGCCGCCCTGCACGGGTCAGCGCGGGGAGCCGGGCCCAGACCGGCCGAAGCCTCGGGACCCCCTCCCCTAGCCGGCGTCCTCCTAACCCGCGGGCCCTCAGAGCTCAGGAGTGGCGGGGGCGGAGGCCCGGGAGGCTGGGGTGCGGACGCCGCGAACCTAGGGGCTTCTCTGGCGCCAGCTAGGACGTGACTTTGAGCGAAGGGCAATGTCAAGGGCAAGAGGAGCGAAAAGAGGAAGGGTGCGAAGAAAACGTGCTTTGGATGCGTTTGCCACTCGTACCACGGACCGAGATGTAATTCGACGGAAACCAGCAGTTGGGTGTCGGGAGTGAGAAGATAAGACTTTGTTTCTGGAACCGCCTTCAATTGCTCTAGAACTTAACCCCGAAGGAGCTTCGAGGCACTGACCACATCTAAAATCCCTGGGAATCGCACCACGAAGCCCGTGCCCCGGGGCCGCCTCCTGGACGGGCGCTCCGAGCCTGGCGCTGGCCGGTCGTTGCCTCGGGACCCGCCCGGGGCTCCGATCGGGCCCCGACCTTGGATGTTCTTCCGGCAGCCGGGAGAGGCCTGGCGGCCTGGGCCAGGCGCCGCGTTGGGCAGCCGGGGCTCCCAGTGGCTGAGGACCCGGCCCCCGCGGGAGCGCGCGAACGCAGGCCGCACCACCCCCGCCGCCCCGCGCAGGTGGAGGTGGCCCCGCCGGCCGAGTGCGGGCCCTGGCCCCCCGGCTCCCTCGAAGAAGGCGCTGTTTTCGGGCGCCCCTCCTCGTCCCCCCCCCCC
>NW_024425675.1:13148392-13149699 GCF_017311325.1 Ursus maritimus
CCCCCCCCCCCAGCGTGCGCCCCCCGCCTCCTCCCCAAGGGTTTAGTTTGTCTTTTTCGGTTTCTTTCTTCGACGCTTCTCGGTTCCCCATCCCCGCGGCAGCACGCGCCCGCAGCCACCACCGTGGGCGGAACTGGAGGGCTCGGCGCCGCACCGGGGCTGCGGCGGGGCCCCGGCGGGTGTTCGTTCCCTCCCCGCCCGAGCCCGGCTGGAGGCCGACGCGCCGCCGGGAGGCGCGGGGGCGGGAGGTGCGCGGGAGGTCCCGGCCGCGGAGGGGGCCGCGCCAGGCCCGGCCGAGGACGCTCGTCCCTCCCCATCTGTCGGACCAAAGCTGCTGAAGCTGCAGAAATGTGCTGGCGCCTGTCCACCCACTGCAAACAAAACCCAACAAAAAGCGGCGAAAGGAAAAGCGAATATGGCGCTGCTGAAAATGGAGCCTCGGCATCTAGAACCTCTTTCTTTCCTCCTCTGCCTCTCACTTCGTCGATTCCCCCCCCTCCAGTCCTTCAACCTTGCGCTCCCTCGCTGTCCTCCCCGTATCGCTGACCCCACCACCCGTTTCCTTTTCTTATTCATAACCTCCTTTCCCCCGCTTTTCCTTCTTTTCTTTCCCCTCTCGGTTCCTCTTTCTCCATTTTGTGTCACAGGCGCTTTTCTTCTCAGTTCTCTTTCTGGGCTCGCACTCCCCCGCCCGTCTCACTTTTGTGTGTGTGTGTGTGTGTGTGTGTGTGAGAGAGAGTGTGTGTGTGTCGGGGAGCGGTGCGGAGGGTAGGGATGGCGAGGCGAGGTAGTGAGTTGGTTTGGTAAAGAGGTTTTCTTTTAGGACCAAGAATCTCCTTCACTTAGGCGCGCGCTGGCCTGGCAGCTGCAGGGAGCCTCGCCTTCCGTCACCCACGGCGCTGCTCCCGGACTCGCGCGACAGACACCCGCTCACCGGCCGCGCGCCAGCCGCCCCGGAGGAAGCTCAGGGTTGACGCCCGAGTGAATACCTTTAAAAGGAAAAAAAAAAAAAAAAAAAAAAAGTCGACGGAAGAAGAATCTGGAATCTCGCTTTCGCAGCGTTCGAAGGCTCGGCATGGTTGGGGTAGATACGGAATCTGAATCTCATTCTCCCAGGACACTTCCAAGGCCAATTTTAAGAGAAGCATGCAAAGAAGGCAGCAATGGGAATCATATTTTTTCTTGTTTTATTTTGACCAGATGGAACCCCAGGCGCTAAGATAGTTATGTTTTTAGGGATCAGCTTCTTTGGTTTAAATTACTTTTTCTTTTACACTGACTTTGATCCCTTTAAAAAAAAAAAAAAA